>NC_057710.1:145606850-145632494 GCF_004010195.1 Chiloscyllium plagiosum | reverse complement strand
TCCAGCAACACATTTTCAGCTCTGATCTCCAGCATCTGCAGTCCTCACTTTCTCCTCGAGGGTATGACCACTCAGGGATAAAGGAGGGAACTTGTGCTTGGAGTTAGATGATATGGGCGAGATCCTAAATGAGGGCTTCAAATCATAGAATCGCTACAGTGTGGAAGCAGGCCATTTGGCTCATCGAGTCGAGACTGGCCGTCTGAAGAACATCCCACCCAACCCATCTCCCTACCCTATCCATGCATTTCCCATAGCTGATCCACCTAACCTGCACATCCCTGGACACTATGGGCAATTTGGCATGGCCAGTCCACCTAACCTGCACATCTTTGAACGCAGGTATGGGAAGAATGTGCAAACTCCACACGAACAGTTGTCTGAGGATGGAATTAAACCCATGTCCCTGGTGCTGTGAGGCAGCTGTGCTAACTTCCAAATCACAGTGAGGAGAAGGACATGCAGAACAGTGAGGTTAGTGTGAGGCATGCTAATGTGGTAGGTATTTTGTGGTCAAGAAAGAAGTGGCATTAGTCTCTTGAAGAGCATTAAGGTGGTTAAGTCCCCAGAGTCTGATGGAATCTACCCCCAGGTTATTGAAGAAACAAGAGAGGAGACTGCTGGGGCCTTGACTAAGTCCTTTGTAACCCCTCTAGCCATTGGAGAGGTCCCAGAGAACTGGCGAGTAGCTAATGTTGTTTCTCTGTTCAAGAAGACAAACAGGGATAAACCAGGAAATTATAGATAGGTGAGTCTCACATGGTTGGTTGGGAAGCTTTTGGAGATGATCCTTAGAGATAGGATTTATACACATTTGGAAAAGCATGGCCGAATTAAATACAGTCAGTGTGGCTTTGTGCAGGGCAGGTCATATCTTACTAACTTGATTGATTTTTTTGTGGAGGTGACGAGGGTGATGGTGAGAGTAGAGCAGTGGATATTGTTTATGTGGATTTTAGTAAGGTTTTCAACATGGTAGGCTCATCGAGAAGATTAATATTCATGGAATCCACAGTAACTTGGCCACTTGGATTCAGAATTGGTTTGAAGACAGAGAGTAATGGTGGAAGGGTGTTTTGCTGGCTGGAGGCTAGTGACTAGTGTTGTTCCACAGGAATCCATACTGGGACCTCTGCTGTTTGTGATTTAGATGAATGACTTGGATGAAAACATTAATGTAAGTTTGCTGACATTACAAAGATCAGGGGAGTTGTGGATAGTGCACAAGTTTGTCAAAGGACACACTGGGATATAGATCAGTTGCATTTACATGTGGAGAAATGGCAGATTGAGTTTAATCCAGGTAAGTGTGGGGTATTGCACTTTTGGAGATCAAATGTTTAGGGAAAATACACAGTTAATGGCAGGACCCTTAATAACAATGATATACAGAGGGATCCTGGAGTCCTAGTCTGTAGCTGCCTGAACGTGTCCACACAAGTAAGTAGCATAGTAAAAAGGGCATATGGCATGCTTGCCTTTATTGGTCAGGGCATTGAATAGAGGAGACATAAAGTGATGAGGCAGCTTTATAAAATTTTGATTAGGCCACACTTAGAGGATTGCATTCAATTCTGGTCGCCACATTACAGGACAGATGTGAAGGCTTTGGACAGGGGGCAGAAGAGGTTTACCAGGATGCTGCCTAGATTAGGAGAGTATGAGCTATAAGAAGAGGCTGGACAAACTAGGGTTGTTGTCTCTGGAGTGGCTGAGGGAAGACCCTACAGAAGTTTATAAAATTATGAGTTGCACAGATAGGGTTGACAGTCAGAATCTTTTCACCCAGAGATGAAATGTCTAATACTGGGGTGGGGGAGCATGCATTTAAGATGGGGGGGGGGGATCTAAAAGAAACGTAAGGGCAAGTCTATTTACACAGAGAGTGTAAATCACTGGAAAGCACTGGTAGGGGAAATGATGGAGGCAGACACGATCGGGGTATTTAAGGGACTTTTAGATAACCACATGAATAAGCAAGGAATGGAGGGATATGGACCATGGGCAGGCAGAAGGGATTACTTTAATTTGGTGTCATGTTAGCACAACATCGTGGGCCAAAGGGCCTGTTTCTGTACTGTGCTGGACTATGTTCTATGAATTGAATTGAATTGAATTTATTGTCACGTGTACTGAGGCACAGTGAAAAGCAATGTTCTAAGGCGAAAAGGGAAAGATTCAAATGGACCCGAGGGGCAACTTTTCCACACAGAGTGTGGTGCGCATTTGGAATGTGTTGCAACTTTTAAAAGACATTCAGACAGGTGCATGGATCGGAAATGTTTATATGGATGTGGGCCAAACGTGGGCCAATGGGTCCACAGATCATTCTGCTTCAATGTCACTGTTGCGTTCCTCTGCAACTTCTCGCTACCGAAAATCACGCAATCGAAAATCGCTACTGAAAATCACTGTATCCATTCAGTAGAAAGTTTGCGTTATCCAAATAGTGTGCACAATTCGTCAATGGTATTACAGTCAATTCATGAAATGCACGTTACACCACAGCGACCTGAAACCAGCGTTTCAGTTTTGCAAACCTGGCTGGCAGAGACAGGTTGGGCCAAAAGATTTCTTTTTGTGCTGTACCACTGTATGAATCTCGTCTTGAATTATAATCTCACAAAATAGCCCATTCAGCAAAGATGTGGTATTGTTGTCACCTCCTCCAGTTTGAGAGTGGTGTCTTCTTTCTGCTTTTCAGATATTGTTTTCTCTCACTGCTCTGAATAGGTCCTCACTGCGTTTCTATGTTGTAAGAAACACAGGAGACCTCAGTAGCAGGGAAAACATTAGCTGAGCAATATTGAAGGATATATTATAATCACTGATTCTTCATGTTTTAAAATTTTTAATACTGGATCTTGTGGCAGCATGCATCACATTAAACTGCTTTGGAGGAAGATTATCACTGTAATAACCAATAATTTACAACCTTTGTGCAACCACCTGCAATTATACTGATAACCAATAAATCAAGGGAAACAAAAGATGTTTTGGGAGATAACTTAATTGTGGCATACCTGAAAACCAGTAAAGCAAAGATGAAGAGTTACTGTGGTCTCCTTGGTGAATTAAAGCCTGTCAATATTGTAGGGTCCTTCAAATATTTTTTGCTTGTCATAATATAAAAGAACCAAACCATCCCCTTGGGAAGAAATCTCATTCGGTTGGTATCAAAACCTTCTTTTTCTATGTAACACTTCAAAGGAGCACTTGGAATTTAATGGTTTTTAACCTTTAATTCACCTCTGTAAATACAGAAGTAAAGGGACAAAAATAGCAACAAAAAGTATTGACTTAATGCTGGAAACATTGTTTCCAATTTTTAGGATGACTTTTAATTTTTATAGCTGGAATTCTGACTGGACACAGGCAGGGTTCCAAATATTTTTCATCAACCTGGTCAGAGATACTATTACGCACCCCAGGTACACGATCAGGTGAGATGTTGTTACACACCCCAGGCACACGATCAGGTGAGATGTTATTACACACCCCAGGCACACGATCAGATGAGATGTTATTACATACACCAGGTACAGGATCAGATGAGATGTTATTACACACCCCAGGCACATGATCAGATGAGATGTTGTTACACACCCCAGGTACAGGATCAGATGAGATGTTAATCCACACCCCAGGCACACGATCAGGTGAGATGTTATTACACACCCCAGGCACACGATCAGGTGAGATGTTGTTACACACCCCAGGCACACGATCAGGTGAGATGTTATTACACACCCCAGGTACAGGATCAGATGAGATGTTAATCCACACCCCAGGCACACGATCAGGTGAGATGTTATTACACACCCCAGGCACACGATCAGATGAGATGTTATTACACACCCCAGGCATACGATCAGATGAGATGTTATTACACACCCCAGGCACACGATCAGATGAGATGTTATTACACACCCCAGGCACATGATCAGATGAGCTGTTATTACACACCCCAGGTACACGATCAGATGAGATGTTATTACACACCCCAGGCACACGATCAGATGAGATGTTATTACACACCCTTGGTACATGATCAGATGAGATGTTAATCCCCCTCAATCCGTGTAATCCTGCATTTTCCATGGCTAACCCCCCTAACCTATGCATCCCTGGACACTATGTGCAATTTAGCATGGCCAATTCACCTCACCTGCACACGTCTGGACTGTGGGAGGAAACCAGAGTAGCCACCGGAATCTGATGTAGACACTGGGAGAACGTGCAAACCCCACAGAGTTAGTTGTTCAAGGCTGGAACTGAACCTCAGTCCCGCGCACTGAGTGGCAGCAGTGTGAATCATTAAGCCGCCATCCCACAATGTCGTATGAGTTTAGGGATGTCTTAGCATCCCTAAAAACAAAATTCATGTGATGTGCATATTGTTGTTTGGACCATCATTTATTGCTGGTCATTCTTAAAGTGGTGTTGAACTGCCTTCTAGAATTGAAGCAGTCCATATGTTATAGGTAGACCCACAGCGTCATTAGCAATGGAGTTTCAGGTTTTTGGCTCCAGTCTTGAGTTATCAGGGAGGATGACTTTGCACTATCAACAGGATAATATCTGTATTTGTCTTAGATCGATGCCAGCTAGTGTTTCTGGTGTCATTCTTTGTACAGAGTTTCTAGTGATTGTTGCAAGGTAGTATGGTGTTCGCCCTGCTAACTCACAGCCCCAAGGACCTGGGTTCAATTCCAGCCCTGGGCAACTGGCTGTGTAGAGTTTGCATGTTCTCCCCATGTCTTAATGGATTTCCTCTGAGTGCTCCATTTTTCTCCCGCAGTCCAAAGATATGCAGGTTAGATGGACTGGACGTGCTAAATTGCTCACAATGTCCAGGGATGTGCAGGTTAGGTGGATTAGCCATGGAAATACAGAGATAGGACAGGGGATGAGTCTACCCAGATCTTCAGAAAGTTAGTGTGAACTTGCTGGGCTGAATGGCCTGTTTTCACACTGGAGGCATTCTATGATCTAACTGAGTGGTCCCACTTCGGAGTGCAATTATGAGTCAATCATATTGCTGTTGGTATAGAGTCATATGTAGGTCAGAAAACTTGAGTTTTCCTTCCCTAAAGGACATTAGTGAATCTGCACTCTTTAAATATTGGTGACATTAAAACTAGCTACTCCACTGATCTTGTGATTTTTCTCTCTTTCCCATCACATTTCACATCGGTTAAATAAGTAGCTATTTTAATCAACCAACTCAGAGATGTTATGACACACTTCTGAAGCAGGTGGGTTTTGAACCCAGATCTGCTGGCCCACCGACAGGGTGACAACAAATGTTTCGTAAGACCTCAAAGCCAACTGAACCTTGTATTCCATTGTGGTCACTCATCTAAGTTCTAAACTCACCTGAGTCTATTTGGCTTCCATGAGCAGAAAATATTGGGCATTTTTAGGCATGTATGACAGCATGCACCCTGAAATAAATGAGATGCCTATAAGCAGCATGATTAGCATGTGCATTGTTATGAAGTTGAAAGCATGTACTGTACCTTTACGAACGAGTGAAGGCTGTTTTGCACTGAGAGCTTGAGGGCACCAGTTATGTGACTGGAAAATTGAAAATATGTAACATTTGGCTGTGAACAAATTTGGTTGCTATGTTTTCACAACTGTTTGAATTTAACCAGCCAGTTTAAATTATGCCCCAGGATACTAAAACCCAATCAAATTTGAATTTATTGTTTTTTTCCAACCTCGAACCAATGAGATGATCTGATGTTTGGGTTTAAAGAAGCAGACATTCTGAGAGTTGGCGAGAGAGTGCGACCAACTACCATCGCCAGAATAACTGTCAGCTAAACATTCTCTATCAAAGGTACCTTCTTCATATGAAACATCTTTGCAGCAAGACACCGAAGACGACCCAGGGAGATCTACGGCCAGAGTACGGACAACACCGGAGACAACCACCGGTTTTGAAATTAAGTTGATGTAATTTTAATACAGGTGGCTATTCAAACATTATATTGCTATAGAATTTGAAGCAGGTAAGAAGCATTTAGGAGAAAGGGGAAACAACAGTAGTTGTTGTTCAATCTTCACGTTTAGAGTTAAAGAAAAAGTTGATAATTTTTCTTTAATTAGTGGGATTTAGGAGTTTGCTGTCACTCATATGTTAACTGATTATGAGGTAAGGTGAGGTGTGCCTTTCAGGGCATTTGGTTTAATTAGCAGAAGGGTTTATTGCCATGTTGTAACAGCATCTTATCCATTTACTACAACAATACCACCAAATGAATCATGGTCTTTTGTCTATGCAGACAAAGCAGGGCATTTGACAAAAATAATTACATGCATTCCCCTGTGTTATCCATACTCTGTCATCAATTATTCACTATGGGCAGACCTCAGGAACAATGTTTTTAAATTAGAGATGAAAGAAATTAAACTTCTAATAATTAAAGACACCACGTTGAAAAAAAATCCCATTCATGAAACCCAATGATATATAAGAAACTGGACATCATCCAGAACATATGCCTACATTTTCAAATTACAGCTTACTGTCTGTGTTCTGTTTGCTGCTGCTTTTACACACTAGCCAACAGTAATAATAAGTTCTATGAACCGACAAACATATGAAGAAAAACAAGGCCATTCATTCTCTTGGGCCTGCTCCATCATTCAATAGGATCATGGCTGATCTAATTGCAACATCAAATCCACATTCACCTGAACCTAACAACTTACAAACCCATCGTTCAATGGCAAATCGGTGTAACTCTGCCTTAGAAGTATTCAGTGGGTGGAATCTTTTAGGGGCCTGGGTGACATGAACTACAGTGAGATTTGTGGCAGAATTGGCACCAGTCCAACAAGGCCTCTTTACATCAGGAGCTACTCATTACATCCTTTGTGCATTTAACAAGCCAATGAGACAAATTTCTTGCGTGGCACGGATGAAATGTCAATTAAGAGGGATTATCGTTTGTTGAACATATTATTAACACCACAATTTTTCTCATAAATATTCAGCCTCCTATTTTACTGAGCGCTTAGAACAAACTAGATGTTAAGAATTCTCAATGTGGAGGTTAGAGCTGATCTTTACAATTTTGTTCACTGCTGGATGTGAGAGCATCCATATTGCTCAGCATCTCGGAATCACAGGCATCAGCCACAGACCTTCTCATCTGTGCGTACTGGCATCCAGCATTTGCTGGAATTCCCTCCCTTAACCACATTGTTGGTCTACTTAGAGCACGTAGAGTACAATGTTTTAACAAGGCAGATACCATCACCTTGTCAAGGGCAACTAGAGCTGAGCAATACGTGCTTTCTGAGTCAGCAGCACCCACATCCCCTGAGCAAATAAAGCAAAAACCCTTCATCACCATCATGGCACCTCTCAGATCCACCTGCAGGCAGCTTGAGAAAAGCATTTTCGATGCTGCAAGGACACTTTATGTACCGGGACAGGCACCAAGCTCACAGAGTCATAGCGATGTACAGCACGGAAACACATCCTTCAGTCCAACTTGTCCACGCCAATCAGATATCCTAATTTAATCTAGTCCAGCACTTGGCTCAAATCCCAAATATCCTTCCTATTCATATACCAATCCAAATGCCTTTGAAATGTTATTATACCAACCTCCATCATGTCCTTCCATACACGCACCACTATCTGCATGAAAATGTTGCCCCTTAGATCCTTTTTATATCTTTCCCCTCTCACCTTAATCCTATGCCCTCTAGTTTTGGACTTCCTTACCCCAAGGAAAAGACCTTGACTATTTATCCTATCCATGCCCCTCAGGATTGTATAAATATCTGTAAGGTCACCCCTGCTCCGGTTTCCTCCCACAGTCCAAAGATGTGCAGGTCAGGTGAATTGGCCATGCTAAATTGCCCGTAGTGTTAGGTAAAAGGGGTAAATGTAGGGGAATGGGTGGGTTGCGCTTCGGCGGGTCGGTGTGGACTTGTTGGGCCGAAGGGCCTGTTTCCACACTGTAAGTAATCCAATCAACATCTGACGTTCCAGGGAAAATAGCCCCAGTCTATTCAGCCTCTCCCTGTAGCTCAGACCCTTCATCTCCTATCCATGCCCCTCAGGATTGTATAAATATCTGTAAGGTCACCCCTCAACATCTGACGTTCCAGGGAAAATAGCCCCAGTCTATTCAGCCTCTCCCTGTAGCTCAGACCCTTCATCCCCAGCAACATCCTTGTAAGTTTTTTTCTGAACTCTTTCAAATTTCATAACATCTTTCCGATCAGTTGACTAAGTGAGCACTTGAAGGTTGTCATTGACAGTGCAATGAGGATAGAGAAGAGGACTGGCACTGTTTGTTTGCTCTAGAAAGAGCTGGCATGAACTTAATGGGTTGAATGCCCTTCTTCTGTGCTGTGGTGACTATCCCTTTCATTGGGTAACCTTTCCTCATAATTTAACCCTTTAAGCCCCAATGTTACTGTGCTGAATCATGACCACATTACGTTCAAGGTCCACAATATCCTGATTGAACTGAGGTGCCCATGAATGAACATGGAACGGTCATGGATTGGACTAGACTGCATCTCAGGACTGCTTGTTTGCTCTCTTAGTGCTCACTCAGTTAGTGCTAACCTGCATGCTTGTAATGCCCTTCCTTGCCTTGGCTCTCTGTGCCACGCAAATTAGCACATTGGCATTTCAACCAGAACCAAAAGTTATCAGTGCTGCCCTGTTGGCATGTTGTTTTGCACTCAGAGAAGCTGCTTGAGAGTAGAGATTCAGGCAGTGAAAATGTTTTGTTATACAGCCCATTGAGAAATCAACCAAACATCAACTACATGTGCCAACTGCCTGCCTGGCAAACACATTGCATGTTCATTGGTCCAAATGGGCATGTGGTGTGCAGCACCGTCAGTCAGGGGTCCCAGTTGCATCAGTCGCTGGCACAGTCCACACACAATCCAAGAGCATGGCCATTGTCATTTGTTTACCTTGGCCATTGAAGGTCAAAAGATATGTCCAGCCATAATCTGGGGAATGGGCATCCGTCAGTCCAGCAGCGTGAGTACAAGTAGTAGGGGAATCATGTAGGGTCAGTCAGAGAGCTTCAAACACAGTGGTCAAGAATCTTGCCCATCATGTCTAGGGACTATTCGTTGATGCTGGTCAGAGATCTGGGGTGAATACCACCCCAGGAGTTAATCTGTTGATCATTCATGACAGTGCAAGAGTGGGCCTGAAGGAGCAGTGGAGAAGTCATTGCCAAAAGTGTGGGGAAGTCAAATGTGGTGGGAGAAAGCAGAGTTATTTCTAGAGGTAGGAACACAGATGATGATGGGATGAAACTTAAACTGCATGGGAATAGGGAGAACAGCATTGATTGCCATCGTAGGTTGTGGAGTTTTGGGTTACTCACAGTGACCAACTCCATGGGGTGGGTGTAAAGAAATAGAATGAATATTATTAAGGCATAGTGTCAGGGCTCAGAAGTGAGGGAAGACACTTAGAGGCTTATTCAATATGGTGGGGTCTCCCTATGATGGGATGGGTGAAAATGGGTTGTTGGGTAGTGTGAGGCACAAGGGAACTCTGGATGCACCTTTTGACCAGGTGGAGGCTGCTGCTGATGGCATCTGCATGAGCTGAATTCCCTGCTATCAAGTGCCATTTGCTATATGTTAAATGCAGCTGGCTCAGGAGTTAGTGTCAATTTGATTAGTGAAAATGTGGCTTCCAAGCTGGGCGCTAGAGCACTGAGAGGGCAAATACATGAGACATGGGATCAGGAAATTCCTGATGAAGAGCTTTTGCCTGAAACATTAATTTTCCCACTCCTCGGATGCTGCATGACCTGCTGTGCTTTTCCAGCACCACTCTAATCTAGACTCAAATACATGAGACAGGCTATTGCAGTCCCCTTCTACCTTTAATTTAGAATCATTCATTGCCCATTTACAAAGTACGCAGAGTGAATGTGTTGTATGTTCAAAGTTGAACAACTGACAAGTGCCTGGGATGGGAAGGGGGTTGGACTGCAGCAGACACATTCCCCTTTGATGTAATATGCTGGTCACTCAGCTAGTGTGGCACCTTCCCAAGTAGGTGCACATGCTGAGGCACTATAAATAAACAATGACGTTGTTATCGGGAGTTCAGAATGTCTCACTGTGTGGAGGAATATACTCGGCACTAATCTGCATGGTATGCCCCGAAAACTCTTCAGAGACCAAAGATCCTCTTTCAATCCTTTTGTTCCCAACATAGATCCTTTCTAGCAAGAGTATTGCTCCCTGAGCTGGTGGGATGTTATTGCTGTTGCTGGCAACGCATCCTCACACACCCACTCTTCCCCGAGACCTTCCCATGTTACTGACCCTGCACATATCCTCTGTAATACTTCTACTGTCTTATCATACACCATGTATATCAGTAATAAGCCTTTGCCATCTCATTCAGTACCCCTCCACTTCACAATATGAGAGAAGACTGCCCACAACAGGGCCATAAAGGGTCAGGCAGTGGAGGGACTTTTGTGCAACTCTATATCCTCATCTCCACGATAAGGAAAGAATCCTGTTACATGTAGGAGAAAACTGGAATGGTTCCTGTGGAGAACAATCAATGAGCACCACTTCTAGATAATGGCCAAGATGCTGTTTGTCTTGCAGGTTCCACTAGCCTCGTTATGGCAGCACAGTGGCTCAGTGGTTAGCACTGCTGCCTTACAGCACCAGGGTCCCAGGTTCGATTCCAGTCTGTATGGAGTTTGCACATTCTCCCCGTGGCTGTGCGGGTTTCTTTTGGGTGCTCCAGTTTCTGCCCACAATCCAAAGACGTGCAGGTCAGGTGAATTGGCCAGGCTAAATTGCCCATGGGTTAGGCACGTTAGTCAGAGAGGAATGGGTCTGGGTGGGTTACTCTTCAGAGGGTCAGTGTAGACTTGTTGGGCTAAAGGGCCTGTTTTCACACTGTAGGGAATCTAGTCTAATCTTATGATGTCTGTAGAGAAATGGCTGGTAGTGAAAGACGTGCCCTCCTGAACATCTGAGGATGAGAACTGGCCCAGAGAACACATCAGCAAGACAGCCTCTGGCACTTCCATCAGCCCAGATACCAACGTCTCAGGGAGGACTGCAGGCATTAGAGGGTGTGGGCACACAATCTGGTACACTGCATGGCTGGCTAAAGGAGAAATTACTCAGGCTGCTGGCACTTGGAAAACTGCGAGATCAGCTCCTGTTCATCCCCATTAGCAGGGGATTTTGTAGTATCAGCTATCAGGGACTTCACCACATGCATAGGAGGAGCAGCAGCAGCAGATAAACAATGGGTTGCACTTCCCTTTTAGGTCATAAACTGCAGCAATGCAGTAAATCATGTGACATAATATATACATAAATGTTGATGATGTTAATGTTCATTTGTCTGCTTTTGAATCCCTGTGTTGGCACTCAATTGATGTTTACACTATCTGGCATCTCTTGATGATCATTACCCCTATGAGGATCCATGGATGGAGGTCTGCACTGACAGACTACAGATGCACAATCCTTCATCTGAAATGCTCGGGACCAGCTGGTTTTTGGAATTCAGAATTCTTCAAATTTCAAATATGATGGTGAAATTTTTAAAAATCTTACTGGAGGAGCAGACTCACTGAGTAAAACTGGCCCTGAAACAGAATTGAGGCCTACCAGTGCTGAGCCACACCCTCCCATGTCACATCTGGGTGACATGCATCCAGTGGGTTGTGGAGTTGGTTTAACTGTTTGCACGCCGAACAATCTTGTTAATGAGAAAAAAACTTCACAAAAAAACTTCGGAATTTGGAGCTTTTCGGATTTTGGGATTTTGGATAAAGGGTTGCCTACCTGCATTATAACATCTGCAAGCAATGGGAACAAGGTGTACACATGGCACTGGGTGCTGCTGCCACCTTTGGCCCTCTTGGTTCAACATCCTTAAAGCGTGACTCCCTCTGAGGGCAATGGTTAAAGATAAAGAGGAAAAAATTGTTAAAGCTTTGTCCAGCACTGGCTGTGCCAGGGAGGTGCTATGTAAGGACAGAGTCATTACTTTAGGATCACCAGTCAACCCATGTGCTATTCCTTTATGGGTCTGTGACCTATATAATTTCCCTTTAAAGTCCTATTTGCGGTCCTATTGCTACAGCCCTTCCCTCTCAGGTCTTACCCACCAGTCTGAGTGCGGTCATGACAATTTTCTACCAGTTGCACACTTTTGAGTTCCATCAATTTGAAATTCCTCTCTGGCCACAGGGAAAGTGACAGGAGACTGGAGAACAGCTAATGTGCTTCCACTTTTCAGGAAGAGTAGTTGAGATGAACCAGGAAATTATAAACCAGTCAGTCTCACGTCAGTGGTAGGGGAACTGTGGGGAAATTTCTGAAGCAGCAAATTAATATCCACTTGGAAAAGCATGGGTTATTTAGAGATAGTCAGCATGGCTTTGTCAGAGAGAGGTCATGCCTAACAGATTTGTTCGAATCTTTTGAAAACGTGATCAAGAGTGTGGACGAGGGAAGTTCAGTTGATGTAGTTTATATGGATTTCAGCAAAGCTTTTGACAAGGTTCCACATGGGAAACTGAATGAGAAGGTTAACGCACAAGGAATTCTGGGAAATTTGGTGAGATGGATCAGAAACTGGTTCAGTAATAGGACACAAAGAGTGGTGGTGGAAGACTGTTCAAGTTTCTGGATGCTGGTGTCCAACAGTGTACCACAAGGAGCAGTACTGGCACTCTTGTTGTTTGTTATGTACATAATTGCGAGAGATGAAAATGTGGGGAAATGTTAAGCAAATTTGCAGATAACAACAAGATTGATAGAATGATTAACAGTGAAGAGGATGGTTGTAGGTTACAGGAAGAGATAGATGGGTTGGTTAGATGGGCTGACCACTGGCAGATGGTATACTGAACCTTGATAAGAGCAAGATGATGCACTTTGGAAGAGGAAATCAGATGAGGGAGTATTTAATGAATAGCAGGACGTGAGTGGCTTGGAAGAACAGCGAGATCTTGGGGTAATTATTCACAGATCCCTGAAGTCAGCAGAGCATGTGAATAGAATAGTTAAGAAAGAAAGAAAGAATCCCTACAGTGTGCAAACAGGCCCTTCGGCCCAACAAGTCCACACCCACCCTCCGAACAGTAACCCACCCAGTCCCATTCCCCTACCCTAACATCATACATTTAGGAAGAAGTGAGGACTGCAGATGCTGGAGATCTGAGTCGAGAGTGTTTTGCTGGGAAAGCACAGCAGGTCAGGCAGCATCCGAGGAGCAGGAGAATCAGCGTTTCAGGCAAAAGCTCTTCATCAGGAATGAGGTTGGGAGCCATGGCTGAGAGATAAATGGGACGGGTGGGGTGGGGTGGGTAGCTGAGAAATCGATAGGTGGATGAAGGTGAGGGAGAAAGTGATGGGTCAGAGGGGGGAGTGATGGACAGGTTCGGAGGGTGGTGCCAAGTTGGAGGCTTGGGACTGGGATAATGTGAGGGGAGAGGAAATGAGGAAGGTGTTGAAATCCACATTTTATCCCATGTGGGTGCAGAGTCCCCAGGTGGAAGATGAGGCATTCCGCCTGCAGGCACTGGTTGGTAACTGTCTGGCGATGGAGGAGGCCCAGGACCTGCATGTCCTTGATGGAGTGGGAGGGGGAGTTGAAGTATTCAGCCACGGGGCGATGGGGTGGTGGGTGTGGGTGTCCCAGAGATGTTCTCTGAGACAACCCACAAGAAGGCTTCCTGTCTCCCTGAAGTAGAGAAGACCACATCGGGTGCAATGGATGCAGTAGATGACATTGGTAGAGATACAGGTAAATATCCTATATTTACCCATGGCTGATGCACCTAAACTACACATCCCCGGATACTGTAGACAATGTAACATGGCCAAGTCACCTGACCTGCACATCTTTGGATTGCAACATATGGGACACTTGCTTTCATCAGCTGTGGCATAGGGTATAAGAGCAAAGAGATAATGTTGGGATTGTACAGAGCATTGGTTAGGCCACAGCTGGAGAACTATGTGCAGTTCTGATCACTTCATTCTGGGGATAATATGATAGCACTAGAGGGGATACAGAGGAGATCCACCAGGATGTTGCCTGGAATGGAGAAGTTAATCTATAACGAGAGGTGAGATAGGCTTGGATAGGCTCTCCTCTAGACCAGAGGAGACTGATTGGAGGACATGTTTGAGGTGTCTAAGATTATGAGGTGTATGGACAGGGTGAATAGAGAGCAGCTACTCTCCTTGTTTGAAGGGTCCATCATGAGAGGGCATAGTTTTACGTTATGGGACAGGAGAATTGGGAAAAAAATGTTCTCTCAGTGTATGGTGGGAATTTGAAATGCTCTGCTGGCATGGTCGTGAAAACCTTGCAAACTTTAAAACTATTCGGATGAGCACTTCAGATGTCATAATGTTCAAGGAGAAGGGACAAGAGCAGGAAATTGGGATTAGCACAGTTTTAGTGATATTTATGTCTGTGCAGACATAATGGCCTGAGGCAATTGCTGTATGAATCTATGAATCAAGATGGAAAGCAAAAATGAATATCTCTCTTCCAGTGGCTGCCTCAGCCTGACTGTCTTGGTAAGCCTCTAAATATTCACATCCCCTTCCAACATGACAATAAAATCTAAATCTAATACACCATCCCGTAAATAGCATAGGACTGAGAATTCACAATGATTCTATCCAGCCCAACAACATTTGCCGACAGCTGTCTGTCCTTCCCAACCAGACACTGACTTATAAGATGACCATGCCTTGAATGGTTATTCAATGCCCTGTGTTAGATACAATTTTCAACAGGGATACAGTGAGGCATGGCTGTGAAGGGTGTAATGTGGGAAGGGAGGTCAGCCACTGTGAGGAGCACCCTGGCTTCAATAGGGGCGGGGAGCAGTGTATGACCACAGCAGGCATGATCACCTCATATACCAGGGCTATGTGGGAAACATCGGCAGGAGTAGGTGTTAGCGAGTTTTGAGAAGATTTGTAGCTCAGGTTGAGGTTCTGGATGTAAGTTTGCTCGCTGAGCTGAAAGGTTCACTTTCAGATGTTTCATCACCATACTAGGTAACGTCTTCAGTGGACCTCCAATGTAGCGCTGATGTTAGTGACCCACTTACTATTTAAGTGTTTAGGTTTGCTTGAATTGTTGATGTCATTTCCTGTGGTGATGTCACTCCCTGTTCTTTTTCTCAGGGGGTGGTAAATCGGGTCCAAGTCAATGTGCTTGTTGATAGAGTTCCTGTTAGAATTCCATGCTTCTAGGAATTCTCGTGTGTGTTTCTGTTTGGCTTGTCCTAGGATGGATGTGTTGTCCCAGTCGAAGTTTTGTCCTTCCTCATCTGTATGTAGAGATACCAGTGAGAGAGGGTCATGTCTTTTTGTGGCTAGTTGATGTTCATGTATCCTGGTGGCTAGCTTTCTGCGTGTTTGTCCAATGTAGTGTTTGTTACAGTAGGTGTATGTGGATGAATTGGGTAGGGAGGTGGGAAGTGTGAAGCCTGTGGGGTTAATGGAAAGGGATACGAAGAATAGGATTGGATGTTTAGGGGATCACAGATATGCTCAGACTGAGGCTGGAAGTTACTGGCAGAGGAGCATCTGCCTTCCACCCTGCTGGAAATTATAAGTGAATAATGGGGAAGAAAATGGCTGTGAACACATTTGGAGTGGGAGAGATAAGTGACATGAACTGTGAAAGTGGTCACTACAGCAACCACCAATCATAAGGCTTTCATAGGGAAAGAACCTACAAAACACAGGAACATAGGCTGGCCAGTTACAGCAATGACCCTCCCTGTGTTTTGCCACTCCCTAGCACAGCTAGTGTAGGACTGTATGACTGTAACTCATTGACAGCAACATCTTTGCACACAGAAGGAACTAAAATTAAGGATGTTGAACAAGGAGAGGTGAACGTGCCATAATTACTATGTGTGTGTGCTGAGCCCCTTGCAGTAGATTCCCGGTACAGACCTCCATCTATGGAGTCTTGACTGTGGCCTTGAAGTGATACCGGATGCTGTGAAAATGCATTTGACACCTACACAGAGATGCAGATAAACACAATTAAGTTAAAATCAGGAATGTTTATGCAGAAAGCAATAGTACGTGTTAACCTTTTTCATCCAAGTCACCATACTACCCTCAATAGATTTTCTTTTACCTGTCTCAAACACAATGTCTTGGTCTGGTCCCTGGTTCCACAATTGGTAGAAGATATCCTCTCAACTGTGGAGCCTATGGGCCCTAGGGGCATTTGCGTTTGGGATGGCCCAGGCATACCAAGTGCCATATAGAGTCATAGAGTCCTCGAGATGTACAGCACAGCAATGGACTCTTCTGTCCAACACATCCATTGCGATCAGATATCCTAACCTAATCCAGTCCCATTTGCTAGCACTTGGCCCATATTCCTCTAAACCCTTCCTGTTCATATACCCATCCAGATGCCTTTTTAAATATTGCAATTGTACCAACCTCCACCACTTCCTCTGGCAGCTCACCCTATACATGCCCCTCAGGTCCCTTTTAAATCTTTCTCCTCTCACCCTAAACCTATGCCTTCTAATTTTGGACTCCCCCACCCCAGGGAAAATATGTTGTCTATTTATCTTATCCATGCTCCTCATGATTTTATTAACCTCTACAAGGTCACCCCTCAGCCTCCGACGCTCCAGGAAAAACAGCCCCAATCTATACAGCCTCTCCCTATACCTCAAATGCTCCAACCTTGGCAACTTCCTTGTAAAACTTTTCTGAACCCTTTCAAGTTTCACAATATACTCTGATAGGAGGGAGACCAGAATTGCATGCAATATTCCAAAAGTCGCCTAACCAATGTCCTGTACAGCCGCAACATGACCTCCCAACTCCTATACTCAATACTCTGACCAATAAAGGAAAGCACACCAAACATCTTCTTCACTAACTTAACTACCTGAGACTCTGCATTGAAGGAGCTATGAACTGCACTCCAAGGTCTCTTTGTTCAGCAACACTCCCTAGGACCTCACTATTAAGTGTACAAGTTATGCTCTTATTTGCTTTTCCAAAATGCAGCACCTCGCATTTATCTAAATTAAATGTCATCTGCCATTCCTCAACCTTAGCCATCTACAGCACAGAATAAAATGCCCTTCAGTCCATCATGTCTGTGCCAGACAAACCCTCACTTATTCTAATCCAATTTTCCAGCACTTGGCTCAAAGCTTTGTACGCAAAAGCATTCCAATTGCAAAACTAAATACTTCTTAAATTATATGAGAGTTTCTGCCTTTACTACTATTATAAAGATGTGGGTGTACCTTTGAGAATTAAAAGCAGCAGAACTACCAGACACAGCACCAAGTGTTCTCAATGAGGAAACAATGTAACAATGGCTTGAACAACTTGGTTAGTTCATTGCCTGGAGACAAAAACAAATTCAAATTCAGCCAATCAGTTTAAATTATACCCTGGAAAAATACAAAATTTCCAATCCAGTTTGAATTGAGTATATTCACAATCTTAAAAGCCAATGACACAATCCGATGGTCTGGGGTATAAGACCAGGGGAAAGTTGCACAGTTGGAAGGAGAACTGCCAAGTCCTAGCATGTAACAGACTACTTAAAAAAAATCTCTTATCTGTGATGCAGAAATTCCTAACGAGGAAGAAAGAAGACACAGGAAGGTACAAAGACAGGAACCTACAGCTGCCTGGTTTTGAGATAAGAAATGTTGTTTTGTAAATCTTAATTGGGAGTTTTATCAGACAAGTATTATAGAAGGGAAGGCAAAAGATAGGTTAGAGAAAGAAGTTGTAAGTAGTGATTAGTTAATTATTCTCTGTTATACCTCAAGAAATAAAGTTGATAATTTTTACTTTACATAGTTCTTGGCCACTCGAGTCTTTACAGATTACTGCATGGAATAAATCTTTTCTGTGTTGCTGGGTTAAATTAAGCAGGAGAGTTTACCCTATTTCACAACACTACTCTTATAGGCAGGGAGTTTTAGATTCCCAGGATGCCCTGCACAAAAATGCTTTTCCTCACATCCTCTCTAAATGTCCTACTCTTTGCCTTCAATCTATGCCCCCCCGGTCATTGATACCCCCGACCAACGGTAAACACTTCTTTCCATTTACCATGGCTGTCCGTCTCACAATTTTATACACCTCAATCATGTCCTGCTTCAGTCTTCTCTGCCCCAAGAAAAACAGGCCCAATAGATCTGAAACAAACAAAAACCACAAATTGCTGAAGAAACTTATCAGGTCTGCAGCGTCCGTGGAGAGAAAACAGAGTTTATATTTCGAATCCTATGATTCTGCATTTTGCTGTTTCAGATCTCCAACTCTTTCATTTATCCAGGTTTGTCTAATCTCTCTTCATAACTAAAACTTTCTAGCCCAGGCAAATCCCAGTAAATCTCTAACCTTTTGTGCTTTCCAGGATCCAATTGGTCATTATGTATTCCTTCTAGTCAGGCAGGGGGCTGGATGAACACAGAGAGCAGCAGGAGGTGCACAAGTTACCATTTTGGGTGTAACCCTCTATTAGTCTCTAACCATTATGTATTCCGTGCCTGTTTTACCCTGCCCGAGTACATCACCTCACATTTAACCAGATTGAATTCTATTTGCCACTCATCAACCCATCTGACAAGGCTGTCTATATCCTCCTGTAACCTAAGGCTTCAATATTTATCACTCTAACAATTTTTTTTCATCATCTCATACACATATTGATCAACCCTCTGACATTCTAGTCTAAGTCGTTTATATATACCACAAGCAACAGGGATACAAACACTGATCCCAACAGAATCCCACTGGACACAAGCTTCCAGTCATAAAAATAGCCCTCGACAATCACCCTCTGCTTCCTGCCACTCAACCAACTCTGGATCCAATTTGCAAATTTCCTTGGATCCCGTAAGTTCTTACCTTCAATATCAGTCTCGCATGCAGGACCTTATCAAAAACCTTGCTGAAGTCCGAGTAGACACCATTGAATACACTGCCTTCAAATACATATTTGGTTACCTCTTCGAAATTTCAGTCAAGTTGATCAGACATGACCTCCCCTTAACAGGACAATACCATCTATTCTTGATTCATCCTTGCCTCTCTAAGTGCAGATTAATTCTACCCCTCAAAATTACTTCCAAAAGATTCTGCACCACTGGGGTTAGACTAACTGGCCTGCAGTTTCCTGGTGCAACCCTTCCTAACATCTTGAATAACAATATGGTATTGCCTGGCTTCGTCCAGCCACCTGGCACCTCTCCTGTGGCAAGAGAGGAATTGAAAAATTATTGCCAGCGTCCTTGCTATTTTCTCCCTTGCCTCATTCAACAGAGTTTTCACTTTCAGACATTTCATTTCATTTTCATCTCATCTCTCCTGGAGATTTACATATTTTTAAACCTGCCAGACCACTCCAAACCATTCTGCTGATGCTGACTTCGATAAGCATAGAAATATAGCATAGGAGCAGGCCCTTCAGCCCACCAAGCCTGCACTGACACGTTTTGCCCTTCCGTACTGAGACTCTTCCCTTACAGGATCTGTGTCCCTTTATTCCCTTCCTGTTTATGCATTTGTCCAGGTGTTTGTTGAATGCTGCTATTGTGCCTACTTCCACCACCTCTTCTGGCAGCACGTTCCAGACACTCACCAGCCTTTGTGTGAAAAACTTGCCTCGCACATCTCTTTTAATCATTCCCCCCTACCACCTCCTGCATTCCAGCGAAAACAAACCCAGCCTCTCCAACCTTTCTGCATAGCTAAAATCCCCCATACCAGGCATCATCCTGGTAAACCTTTTCGATATGCTCTTCAAAGCATCCACATCCTTCTGGTAGTGTGGTGACCAGAACTGGACGTAATATTGCAAGTGTGGCATAACTTGCTTATCCTTACACACAATGCCCCTTCCAATGAAGGTGGGTATGCTAGAAGCCTTTTTTACTACCTTATCTACCCTGCTGTGCCACCTACAGTGATCTGTGGACCTGCTTACTCAGATCCCTCTGCATATCAATACTCCTAAGGGTTCTGCCATTCACTGTCTAATTTCCACCTATACTTGACCTTCCAAAATGCATCACTTCACATTTGTCCAGATTAAGCTCCATCTGTCATTTTTCTGCCCATGCCTTCAATTGATCTATAACTTGCTGTATCCTCTGACAATCCCCCTCATTTTCACAATTCCACCAATCTTTATATCATTCACAAACTTAGCAATTAGACTAGCCACATTTTCCTCCAAATCATTTATGGAGAGCAGCAGAGGTCCCAGCACTGATCCCTATGGAACATCACTAGTCACAATCCTCCATTCCAAAAAGCTTCCTTTCATCACTACCCGTATCTCCTATCACTAAGCCAGTTCTGTATCCATCTTGCCAGCTCACCCTGATACCATGTGACCTATTGTACCAGTCTGCCATGAGGGACCTCATGAAAGACTTTACTGAAGTTCATGTAGACAACATCAACCACTTTTCCCTCACCAATAATCTTTGTCACCTCTTCAAAAAGCTCAATCAAGTTAGGGTGGCACGCCCTCCCGCGCACAAAATCATGCTGTCTATCGCTAACCACATCCAATTGCTTCGAAATGCTTATAGATCTTGTCCCCCAGAACCTTTTCCATTAGTTTCCCTACCACCCAAGTAAGGCTCACAGACCTGTAATTTCCTGGATTATCTCTTCTGATCCTTCTTAAACAATGGGTCAACACTGGCTATTCTCCAATCCTCTGGGACCTCATCTATGGCCAAAGAGGTTACAAAGATGTCTGTTAACACTCTCGCAATATTTTCTCTTGCCTCCTTCAATATTCTAGGATAGGTCCCATAGGATCCGGGGAGTTATCTACCTTAATGCTTTTTTAAGACACAAAAACAACTCTCCCCTTGTAATAGCAACTTGGTTTATAAATTCAACACTCCCTTCCCTGAGACCATCCTCCACCAATTCCTTCTCTTTGGTGAATACCAGCACAAAATATTCCTTTAGAACCTCACCTACCTCTTTAGGCTGCACATATAGATTCCCTCCTTTGGCCTTGAGTGGGTCAACTCTTTCCATGGCTCTTCTGTCACAATCCTTCTCCTCGATTTCCAGACCCACGTTGTTCATCTCACTCACGGACACATAATCCTTTTATCCTTAATGGTCTTGTAAAATAACTTAGGATTTTCCTTCATTTTATCTGCCATTATTCTTTGACACCCTCTGTTGCTTTCCACATTTCCTTGTTAAAGTTGCCCTTGAGCATATTATTTCCCTCTCAGACTTCTGCTGTTCAGAGCCCTCAATACCTCCCATAAACCTCCGTTTTCCTTTTTATCCAATCCTGTATATACTTTGATTTGCAGGTTTCACTAGGTTTGTTGGCCCCCCCCACCCCAAATCTTCATTGGAATATGCTGGCCCTGTGCTCTCTCTATTTCCTTTCTGAATGGGTCCCTCTGCTCAGATTTACAGAGGAACCTCGATTATCCAAATGAGATGGGCAGGCACTATTTCGTTTGGATAATTGATTATTCGGATATTCGATTTCACCTTAAACAAGGGAAGCCATGCTGACCTAATGCTGTGCTGTACCGGAGAATTTACTAAAAATTATAATTTTAATGTATTGAGCGCAAGAGGACATAGATTTCACATGATGAACAAAATAAAGCAATGATAACACAAAAAAACTTTTAAAAAATGCAGCAGTAGTTAGCAGTTGGCAAGGAGTGGTGAAGACAGCGTTAAACAAGGTCCCAAACAGCTTCTTCGGTCGCAAGGGCATTTGTCAGTTTCCTAGAACTCAGTCTCATGATAAAAAGACAGAAGCACCACTTCGCGCATGCGTTTACGTTCCTGGCCATTTTTTTTTAATGAGCGTCCAGGTAAAGTGACGGGATTACCTGTACAGTAATGTAGAACTTTCGCAAAGGGCTGTGTAACAACCCTTACCTAAAAAAGGTATCCAGCTTGAAATTCTTGTGGTTCTTTGTTTTTGCCAGCATTTTCACATCTTCTTCGGTATGGGTAAGTCGATACACTTCCCTCTTTGATGTAAGGTTTTTGTGGGACCTTGAAAACTTCTTCGGACAATCCGATATTCAGGTAATCAATATGCGGATAATCGAGGTTCCTCTGTAAATTTATTTTAAAATATTGGTTCCTAGTCCACCCTAGCCAAATCATACCTGACTTTATTAAAATTGGCCTTCCCCCATTTTTAGAACTTTGATTTCAGTCCCATTCTTGTCACCATTCTGCCTATCTGTGAGGAAGGCTAACCTAGAATGTGTGCCAGGATCTCCCTCACCCCCCAAACATCACCATGCCTTCGGTCTTGAGAGTCAATGCCTGGGGCAATGGAGTGCAGATGTGTGCTCCTATCCAGCAGGCCCTGAGTGTGCTAGGCCTGGACCTTCATGGAACAGCCATGATTGATTCACTGTAGTGATAATAGCTTCTGGGCAATGAAGGCCATTGCATCCAATGTACCTTTACGCTACTCTTGTGCATTCTGACAAAGTCCCTCCTGGCCAGTAGTACAAGATCCTGTACATCTGGGGCTAATCGGGAGCCTAATCTCTGACAGTCCTCCGAGTGTCAATGGTCTCAGTCATTTTTTTCTCAGCCAGCTGCAGAGTTGTTGCAGTGATATCCTCACCAGGTTTTGCTCCCACAGTTATGATGCTCGATGTTCCCGCTAAGATGTCAGTACCTGAGCTGGCAGTGGTTGCAGGAGGCAGCCCTGCCAATGCATCCTCTAAGACCTCAATACTCTCATTTGTAAATGTCAAAGAGGGCTTTCTGCAGGAACCAGCTATTTCTATATGCTGGTGGTGGACAGGGTGGCGGTACCTGCAAGCCTAAAGAGTAAGAAGGCATCACAGCCAGTAGTTAGAAGTGGTATGCAATGAATGATATTGACAGTGGGAGCTGTGGTGAAATTAAGAGTGGTGACTGGTTAGGTGATGGGACATGGATGTCGCTACATCCCTGTACTAACAGTCCTAGTCTTCTCCTGTGACTTCTCCTTATAGGGACGGAAGAGTCAAATGTTGGTTACCCCTCAACCTGCCCAGGCTCTCTCTGCCCTATTATAGGCTTTTTTTAAATGTAATGAGAGAAGTGGAAGGATTGAGTGAGGTGACAATGGGTGCCGTGATTTGTAATGCTGGTGCAGTTAGTAGAAACGTGTTGCGATGTCCTGAGTGAGTGAGGCACCAATGCAGAGGCCATGCAGGGTTAGCAGAGCAGGAGGTTGGGGGGAATGAGAGTGAGTGAGGAAAGAGTTTGCAGGCAGTAGTGAGAGCCGTAGAGTGGTAGCCTTGTTAGGAGGTGGGTCTAGTAACAGTGGGTGCAGGGTAACTGTTACTCATCCTGGCAGAGCAGAAAAAGTCTCATTGTACAGGAGGCCATTCCTTTGCGCCATTAAGATGGCACTGACCCTAGTGTCTGGTAGTGCTGCTTCCTCTGCTTGCCCGCTTCTTTGCACCATCCCCTTGACCGGGAACTCCACGTCCCTGTTGGAGACCTGAGGTACAACATTTTACTTCTCTGACATGTTCAGATTCTGCTATTGAGCAGGACTTTAGAGCGGCAGTGTTCATTTTGGTGCACAGCAACCTCTTAAGTATGACACTTCAATGCCAGATTTTTATAGGATATCTGGTGAGTGGTGAGTCGATCCAGAAATGGCACATGGTAAGTTGAGGATTGAATTAAGTATGAGGGATTCAATAAGTGCAGGGTCGGTAGTTAATCAAGAATTTTTGGTCAGGCAGAGTGAGAAATCTCTCTGGGTCTTTGTGGTGAGAATCCCTCCAAAAAATTCAATCCAACTCACACTTAACTAAAAAAAAATGCAAGATCGAGTTTCCCATCATGGTGGGATCTCAAATTCAGGGCCCAGCGTAAAAATCAGAGGCTTTCTATTTATGAGAGAGGAGATGTTTTTTCTTCTCTCAGCTATTGATAATCTTTGGAATTCATGAGACAATTATCAGTGGAAGGTTTGCCCATAAATATTTTCAAGACTGAGTTAGCTTGTTTATCTACTAGGGAGTCCATGTTTATGAAGAGACAAGTAGAAAATTGTGTTAAAGCCATAGTAAGATCAGCTAAGTGGCCTATTTTTGCTCCAAATTCTCATCCTCTTTATTTAATTTAACCTATTTTCCTCATCAACCTGTTCAGGGATGTTATTAAATAACTCTGGAGCAGGTGGGACTTGAACCCCCTCAGTTTGGGAGTAAGGTTACTACCACTGCGCCACAAGAGGGCCCCAGATCTTATCCTCTTTTGTTTCAGGTATCATTGGAAAACATTCATAGACTTTTCAGCTGAAAACTGGCAGTAATGGGTGTGACCTCTGCTCTTCATGGCATCTATGGGTGTCACTCTTCCATGATGGAACCATCCTGGACTCCCTCACTCTCCTGCATGTTGGCAGGCCTGTATGCAGCAAGAGGTTAAAACTTCTACTCCAGACAACAAACAGTAGATGTACATCTTTCAGTGTGCTCAGCAGTTAACAGTACTCTTCATAAACATGGACTCCCTAGTAGCTGACTGAAAATTCTGGCTCATGAAATCACATAATTTGTGATCAATTTCAATGAAAGGCCTATGCTTGCAGCATTTGTTCTGAGAGTCTAAATTCAGTGATCTGACATTTCTAATATTTTAGACTACCTTTACCTACCTTGGAGTTTACTCCATTTCATCCTAAATTCTGTGTGATCAACATTCACTGCTGTACATGAGTGTCACAGAGTAAAAGCCAATCATTAATACAATATATTAAGTAGTCAAACAAAGATGGCCGTCTATGTCGTCTGACCTGTCTTAGCAGCAACCTTTCAGAAGCTTCTCAAAGTTAATATCAGCCAAGGTATTGATGCTCCATGCACCCCCTGATGAGATTGAATATGAAACTATTGTGCTACAAGCTGCTACACAGATTATTATTGTACTTAGACTTTCAGAAGGTGTTTGACAAAATATCTCACAAAAGGTTAAGTCATAAGCTAAGAGCCCATCGTGTTGGAGGCACTATATTGGCATGAATAGAGAATTGGCTCATGGGCAGGAAACCAAGTGGAATAAGGATTCTTTTTCAGGTTGGCAACCAGTAACCAATGAGATTCTCCAGGGAGTAGTGCTGGGATGGCAACTACTTACAAAATATATTACTGACTTGGAGAAAGGGAGCAAATTACTGTAGCCATATTTGCAGAACGCACAAAAGTAGGTGGACTGACTAGTTGAGAGAAGAATACAAACAGTTAACAGAGAGATAGTGATAGGATAAATGGGCAAAGAAATTGCCAAAGGGGTATAACATGTGAAAATGTAAAGCTGTTCATTTTGAAAGGGAGAACAAAAGAATAGGGTACTATTTAAATGGATGAAAGTGAGGACTGCAGATGCTGGAGATTAGAGTGAAGATTAGAGTGGTGCTGGGAAAGCACAGCAGGTCAGGCAGCATCCGAGAAGCAGGAAAATTGATGTTTTGGGCAAAAGCCCTTCATCAGGAATGAGGCTCGGGGGTGGAGAGATAAATGGGAAGGGTGGGGCTGGGGAGAAGGTAGTTGAGAGTGCAATAGGTGGATGGAG
>NC_057710.1:145594950-145605366 GCF_004010195.1 Chiloscyllium plagiosum | reverse complement strand
TGATGCTGAGCTGGAAGTTTGGAACTGGGGTGAGGCGGGGGGAGAGGAAATGAGGAAACTGGTGAAGTCCACATTGATGCTGTGTGTTTGAAGGGTTCCGAGGCAAAAGATGAGGTGTTCTTCCTCCAGGCGTCGGGTGGTGAGGGAGCGGCAGTGGAGGAGGCCCAGGACCTCCATGTCCTTGGCAGAATGGGAGGGGAAGTTGAAATATTTGGAAATGGGGTGGTGGGTTTGATTGGTGCGGTTGTCCCGGAGATGTTCCCTAAAGCGCTCTGCTAAGAGGCACCCAGTCTCCCCAATATAGAGGAGACCACATCGGGAGCAACGGATACAATAAATGACATTGGTGGAAGAGCAGGTGAAACTTTGATGGATCCAGCACCACTCTCATCTTGACTCTATTATTTAAATGGAGACAAATGGAAGAAAGCCACAACATGAAATGACTTTGAGGTACTCATGCACAAAACACAGAGAACTAGCGTGCGGGTGTGAAAAGGTCAACAGGAAGACTAATGGTATGCTGGCCTTTATTTCAAAGGGTTGGAGTACGAGAATAGGGAAATCTTACTGCAACTATACAAGATGCTGGTGCAACTATGTTGGAGGCCGACGCCCCTCCCCCAAGTCCCTCCTCCCTATCTTTTATCTTAGCCTGCTAGACCATTTGCGCAACTATATTGGAGTAATGCGAGCAGTTTCAGTCCCCTTGGTTAAGGAAAGATATTATTTCATTGGAGATCGTTCAGAGAAAGTTCACTAGGGATGATCCAAGACATGGAGGAATTGTCTTATGAGAAACGGTTAAGCAAGTTGGGACTCTAATCGTTGAACGAGAGGTGATCTAATTAAAACGCATAGGATTCGTAAGGGCTTGACAGGGTAAACGCTGAGAGGTTGTTTGCCCTCATGGGACAGCGTTAGGACCAAAGGGCATAGTATTGAACCCAGCTGCCTATTTAACTGTACAATTTTGAAACAGTAAACAGGTAAGGAGTCAATGCTACCCAATATTCACAAAATTAGCACCTTCAGTTCTATGCTACAAAGCAAAAAACTCCACCTATAATAAAGCAAGTTGCCAACCTGTATTTTGTGCACTCTACAAGTACAACTCTACCTTCACCAAAACAGTGAAGCAGAAGCTATGTTTCAGCAAATCTTCCAGAGCAGACATTCAAAGGGATTAATTTTTAAAGAGAAGGACTACCGACTAGCCAATCAATCCACCCTCAAGAATATGATCCAGGCTTTTCCCACCATGAAAAGCAAGGACTAACCCTGTCCTGGATTTATTACAGTGTTGTTGCAGTCCCTGCAAAGTCTGAGCTCACAAACAGAAGGAGTGGGAGAAATACACTTCCACTATTTAAAAAGGGGAAAAAATAGCTAACAATCAGCTTAATGAAACGTGGTGAGAATCAGAATGGAAATCTGTTATAGAACCCACAATCTGTTTGTAGCAGGAGCAACAGGAACAGTCCAAACTCTCGGTCTGGAAAATCCGATTATCATCGAAACAGATTCAGCCAATAGTAATCCTCAATTATTACCAACTGACCTGTTAGCGACTCTCCAGCTATGATTCTGGGATTGATCGGCTCAAATGTGCCAATTTAGCACAGAGTGTTATAGGCCAAGACACACCCCTGTTTGGAAGCTGCCAGACCTCAGGGGTTAAAGGTGTTTAAGATACTTTGATAGCAACTGAGGTAATTTTAGTGCATACGGGGCAGGAGGGTGTCAGTCACATAGGTAAGGAGTTAGTGTGGCAAATTGGTAAGGTTCCAAATAGCTGAAAAGTCTAGGGTGGGCTGTGGGCATGTAAGGAGGTATAGAGTTTGCCAGGTGCAGGATATCAGGTGAGTGAGTGTGGTCCGTGTCAAGTAGATAGGTAAGTGAGTGATGTGCAAGATGCGTGATAAGGTAGTATTTCAGCTGGATTTTGGTAGAATGGCAAGTGTTTGGAGTATGTCAGGGGAGGGGGGTGCGATTAGAGTGTCGACTCCATTATGGCTGGATAGAGATATTGGGTCCATTAAGATCAGGTACATTAGGGGTGTGACATTAGACCCGGGTAGCGTAGGGTAAGCGTCTTGACTTGAGCAAGGCCGGGTGGGCAAGGGTTGACAGCTCCTACAAGGTCAGTAGGACAAGAGTGTTGACTCCAGCAAGGCCATTTAGGGTAGCGTAGTGACTCCAGCAGGCCAAGTCGAATTGACAACTTTAGCAAAGTGGGGTAGGGTAGGGATGTTGACACCAAAAGGGCTGGGTAGGGGTATCAAACTTTGCAAGGCTGGAAAGGGTGAGGGTATCAACTCGAGCAGCATAAAGCAGGATATGGGTATCAACTTCAATAGAGTAGAAAAGTGTTGGGGTGTTGACTCCTGCAGGACTAGTGGCACAGAGATATTGATTCCTAGCAGGGTTACCAGCACCAGCAGGTAAGGTAGAGCTGGAAGCATCTGCAATTCTGGTGGCATGGAGGTGGGAATAGCTGTGTGGGTGTTGGCTCAGGTAGGGTCGGTCCATTTCTAGCCTGCTACATTTAGCATATAGTGTGCCGGTGCCATAACTTTCCATAGTTCATCCATTATTCTGATGTATTCTTGCACTGCTTTTGGTATCCCCTTTCCCATCCCAGATCAACTGAAGCTAATGTTCTTATGTAGGATGGTGCATGCATTAAGCTTCCTGGTTATATATTTTGGATGTATTATATTGTTATTGATGGCCCACAATGTTTACAGATGTCCAATTTTTTGGATATTTAGTCTTTCGTCTATTCAGTTAGTATAAGTGCCGCAATGCATAATAAAGAATCCAGTCATGTTGATGATGAGGATTTCTTTAACTGAGGATTGGTTACTTCTAATACTTTAATCTTGGAAAAATGTGCACATGGCAGCTAGGTCAGTGAGGGTGTGGTTAAATAGTTTCCTTCCTTCTGCCTGGCTCACTCACCACCTACATGATAACCTGACAGCTTAACCCTTCGGGCCTTTCCCACTTCAGTTAGTGTTAATGCTGCAAATGAACTTTATGGCAGAGGACTTTGTCCTTTCTGACCTCGAGTACAATATGTGCTTTTATTTCCTTCAGAGTTTTCTCTGCATTGTATTCAATGTAGATAAATAATAAATAGACAACATGGTTGGGGGAAACAAGTATCATTGGATGTTGATCAACAGAGGGTTTCCTTAACATTTCTCAGCCTGATGCTATGACATTTCAGGGGTTTGTCAGTTCTATTCAGCTGCCTGCCATTGTTAGATTCTGGAATGTTTACTGATTCTGGGAATATATCTCTGGTCAGCATGACATTCCACCAAGCTACCTCAGTTACAACACCCCCACCCCTTCCCCTTACAGAGGGCAACATATTTGGGTTAGAGTATTGCTTGCAGGTTTACCCTGAAACAAGTGAGAAGGATTAAGGCCTGCATGACAGATTTATATCCCAAGAAACGGTCATTTTGGATTTTTACACTGCAACTCTGGTTTAGATTAGATTACATTAGTTTCCCTCCAGTATGGAAACAGGCCCTTCGGCCCAACATGTCCACACCGACCCTTGAAAGCGAAACCCACCCAGACCCATTCTCCTACCCTATATTTACCCCTGACTAATACACCTAACACTATGGGCAATTTAATGTGGCCAGTTCACCTGACCTGCACATTTTTCACTTGGTAAGTGCTGCAAACAGATTTCTGAGGGAATAGGGGACCCAGAAACATTTTGAGGTCAATTTTGATTGAAGAGTTTGTAATCAAAAGCTGCCTGACATTGTGAATAAATACAGAAGTTACATATTTTTTATATAACTGCACTCATTAACTCATTGCCTGTAGATGGCATACTTGCCTTAGAAATAAACCTTTGAATTTTTAAAAGTAATACCGTCAGGCTCATGTGATAATCTTGTTCAAGAATAATTGTGCTTCCTTCTTTCTTGGTCAGTTGTTTTTTTGGTTGACTTTGCCACAAATTCTCATACCTCCTACTCTCTCCCAAATCCATTAATATTGACATTTTTCACCACAGTTGCCAGAAAACAAGGCCTGTGAAAATTTATCCTTCTGCATTTTTGTCTAACTTCTAATCTTTTTGCTTCCCTTTTTCTCTCTGCTGAAATGATATTTAAAACTTATTCTGCTCTATTTGCATACATTTATCTTTTTAAAAGTTTATTTTCTTCTTCTGTTTCCCATCTGTTCTCTGTTATGTCTCTCATATCGTTTTTTTTTAAACTGATTAATTGAATCTGCACTATTTATAAGTATTTTCTAATCAACTTGTTCAGAGATGTTATTATCTACATTTGGAAGAGGATGACCTGACTCCAAATGTCCAGGGTCACATGTAGGGACAATACCACTTCAGCACAAGAGCACTTCATCAATATTTATAAATGGAGTTATTATCTCTATTGCAAAAATGGCCCATCATGCAGGCTCAAATGTTGGCAGCAGGCTATTGCAGGCCATAGGAGGCATTTGTGCGTGCACTGCTAATGTCAACATGCCAGGATCCATCAGTGTTCTGTCAGTAGTGATGTCAGCATCAGTGAATGTGCAGACAATGCCCCATCATGGCTGCCGCAATGACCCATGTATTACTGACGTCTCTATATTCTGTGCAAAGGAGAAACACAGGGGTGACAGAGTTGTTAGCACCGCTGCCTCACAGGATCAGGAACCTGAGTTCGATTCTACCCTCAGTGTGCAGAGTTTGCACCTTCTTCCCATGTCTGCGTGGGCATTAGAAGGACATGCAGGCTAGGTGGATTGGTTATGCTAAATTGCCCATAGTATCCAGGGATGTGGGGGCCAGGTGGATTAGCCATGAGGGATGCAGGGTTACAGGCCTAGGGTAGGGGATGGGTCTGGGTGGGATGCTCTTCAGAGAGTCGGTGTGGACTCAGTGGGCTGAATGGCCTACTTCCACACTGCAGGGATTCTATGATTTTAGGTTAAGACTGAGGGGATTGAAGAGGCCGGAGACAAGGCAGAGGTGGAAGGCTGGAGCAGATGACGTGAAGCATCCCCTCCCGGGCAATATCTGCAGAGTAGACTTCTGTTGTTTCACCACCCAGATCTTCCCAGGTGCAATGTTGCTGAAAGAAGGACCAGTCCCAGAGTCAGGAGGCCATGCCCAGTGCCCACAGATACAGTTGTCTGCCTACAACCAGACTTTGGGCAGTTTAGCATAACCAAGGTACAGCAGGTGGAGGAGAAAAGTCATTGAACCCAAACTGTTAACTCCATTTTTCTCTCCGCACATGTTGCCAGACTAGTTGAGTTCTCCAGCACTCTGTTTTTATTTATGTTATAGGTATCTCAAAAAAATTAATTCATGGTGTGTTTTGGCATGACTGGCTAGTGGGCATGATTTGAGTAGTGCTGGAAAAGCACAGCAGGTCAGGCAGCATCCGAGGAGCAGGAAAATCAACGCTTCGGGCCAAAGCCTTTCATCAGGAATCTCGGATGCTGCCTGACCTGCTCTGCTTTTCCAGCACCACTCCAATCTTGACTCTAATCTCCAGCATCTGCAGTACCCACTTTTGCCTAGTGAACATTATTTGCCCATTCCTACTTGTCTTGAGAAGGTGGAGCTGAGTTGGCCAATGTTTAGATTTAGATCCTTAATGCTGTTACGAAAGGCGTGCCAGGATTTTGACAGTGAAGAAATGGCGATAGATTTCTGACTCTGAATGTTGTGCGGCTGGGAGGAGAACGCGCAGGTGGTGCTGTTCCCAATTATATATGACCTTATCCTTCCAGATCATAGTGGTCACAGGTATGGAAGATGCCAAGGAGCCTTGGTGAATTGCTGCACTTCAACAGAAGAATTGAACATTTGTGGATGTGGTGAACATCAAGCAGGTTGCTTTGTTCTGGATGGCATGAAGTTTATTGAGTGTTGTTAGAGCTGGAAAATGAGGAATACACCATTACATTCCTAACTTATTCCTTGTAGATGGTGGACTAGCTTTGCATAGTCAGAAGGTGAGTTACCCATTGCAAGATTTCCTAGCCTCTGATCATTTATTGCATCACAGTACTCATATGGAATCCCTACATTACAGAAACAAGCCTTTTGGCTCATCAAGTTCACACCAACCATCTGAAGAACATCCAATTCATTCCCAACTGTACCCCTGCATATCCCATGGTTAATCCACCTAGTCTGCACATCCCTGGACACCTGTGTAATTTAGCATAACCATTCCACCTAACCTGCACATCTTTGGACAGTATGGCTAGTCCAGTTCAGTTTCTGGTCAATGGTAATGTCTTGATGTGGGGTGTGAGGAGGGAATGTGCATTATCAACCTGAGCACTTTGAGTTAGTGCCAACTTCCTGCCTCTCCCCCATCACTCTGTATGCTTTTAAATATTGCGCAGACAATAAATGAACCTACCTCATCTTTTTAGAGTCATGCCATGGAATATTTGTATGTACCACTCCACTGTCACTGTACTTGAATGTCTGTACTTAGGGCTGTGCAGTAAAATTCAAATCTAATAACCTATGACTCAAAGCTAAGAGTGTTCCAACTAAGCAAAAGCTGATACTTTGAAGCAGGATGACATAGATCACAAACTTACAGAATGTGACTGCCTAGAATGGTCGTGACCCTGATATAGTTAATGTTGGTGACTGCATTAAGTTGCACTCAATCTGATCATGTCATGAGACTAAGGAGGGCAAAGGCAGCTCTTGACTAGACTGTTACTGGACTAAGTCGGTCATTAGAATGAATCACGTAAAGGGTTGAGGGCAACCAACCAACCAACCCAAACATAAATTGTATTGGTTAACATCACATCGCACACGTCATTATGATCAGTGTGTCCAGACTGGCTTGTGTTTTAGCTGTACAAAATAAATTCCAGTGAATACAGAAGAAATGTGCTTTTACAGTATTAAAGTCTTTGCAGGTATAATGACCATTGGCAGACAAACAACAAGGGTGAATCAGCATTTAATGGTGAAGCCTTTTAGTTCAGAAGCAAGTGCCAATTAAAAACTGGTCACACGTGGTAGGTACAGATTCATTCAAGGAGCAAGATTCTAGAAAAGCAATCTCAGTTAGAAGCTCAGAAAGGAGGCAAGTAAGCATCAGAGCTCCAAGAGAAATTAAACTCACTGTTGGTCAAGGAGAAAGATTTAAATTAATCGCACAGAATGTGTTGAGAAGGATAGGAGGCTAAAAAGGACAAGAGTAATACGGTAATCAAGGGTCATAGAAGTAATTTAAACTGATATTGTCGCATGAGTAACAATATAAAGCTAGAATTAGGGTAATTGAAAAATCTAAACAAACAGAAGAATATAATAAAAAGATCACTAGGTTTGTGATAGAACAGGAGATTCAGAGTTTAAACAGCAGTTCAGGCAGGAAGAATTTATTCAGGCACCATACTGTATTGGGGACAGTCAGGGAGAATGAGGCTGTGCTCGGTGGTAAACTGTCCAGTTCGCTGAGGAAAGGGCAGGAAATCACCACTTTGCAGGCAGGAGTTGGGAAATCTCCAACATGGTTGTTAAAATATTGAAAAACCCCAGGTAAGTACAAAGACAGAGCTTTAGAAAAAAGTGAGGATTGCAGATGCTGGAGAGTCAGAGTCAAAAGGAGTGGTGCCTGAAAAGCACAGCAGGTCAGGCAGCATCCGAGGAGCAGGAGAATCGGCATTTTGGGCATTAGCCCTTCATCACGAATGTGGTGGGGGCGGGAGGGCGGGGGTGGACAGGCCAAGGGGGCTGAGAGATAAATAGGAAGGGGTGGTAGGTAGATGAAGGTAGGCGGTGATGGTGGTAGGTCAGAGTGGAGAGTGGAGCAGATAGGTGGGTAGGAAGATGGACAGGTAGGACAGTTCAAGAGGGCGGTGCTGAGTTGGAGGGTTAGATCTGGGATAAGATGGGGGTGGGGAGATGAGGACTAGGCCTCCTCCACCGCCAAAAGGCAGCATGATGGCTCATTGGTTAGCACTGCTGCCTCACAGCACCAGGGACCCAGGTTCAATTCCAGCCTCGGGTGACTGTCTGTGTGGAGTTTACACGTTTGCATGGGTTTTCTACGTGTGCTCTGGTTTCCTCCTACAATCCAAAGATGTGCATGTTAGGTGAATTGGCCATGCTAAATTGCCCATAGTATTCAGGGATATGTAGGTTAGCCGCATTAGTCAGGGGTAAATGTAGAGGAATGGGTTTGGGTGGGATACTCTTCAGAGTGTGGGTGTGGACTTGTTGGGCCGAAGGGCCTGTTTCCACACTGTAGGGATTCTTCAACTACACGGCATCAATGTCAATTTCCTCATCTCCAATCCCCCCATCTTATTCCAGATCTAACCCTCCAACTCAGCACTGCCCTCTTGACCTGTCCTACCTGTCCATCTTCCTTCCCACCTATCCGCTCCGCCCTCTTCTCCAACCTTTCACCATCACCCCCACCTTCATCTACCTATCACCTTCCAAGCTACCTTGCCCTATCCCACCCCTTCCCATTTATCCCTCAGGCCCCGTTCCATCCTCCTCATTTTCCTGATGAAGGACTTATGTCGACTCTCCTGCTCCTCGGATGCTGCCTGACTGGCTGTGCTTTTCCAGTGCCACACGTTTTGACTTTGCCGTATTACAGTCGAGAAACCTTTCAGATAAGGAAAATGGAACACCATGGCTACAATGAAGAAGTAAGAATTTACTTAAGAAAGAGATTAAAGCAGCATTAAAATATTGCACTTTTTTTTAAAAGCCTTCAATTTAGAAAATAAATAAAAGACCAAAACGATGGCACTTTGAAAAGGAGAGACAAAGGTAAGGACCACATGAACAGAGAGAGAGAGAGAAAGAAACATACTCTGCTATCTGACACAGCAGTGAACCTGCACAACCACTGCCTTTGCTGTTTGAGTTCAAGTATTTCTGGACATCGGATAAGTCTAAGAAAAATTAACAATCTGCAAAATTCACAGCTGATCTTGGAGGAAACTGTGTTAGTAGAGTTCACAGCACAGAAGCAGATAAGTGCATGGTTTTTAAGTGTGACCTTGCTGTCTTTTTTTAACAGTGAGTAGAGTGGGTTCTTATTGGTTGTATGTTTTATTGAGATATGTCTCTCGATTATAATTTTAAAATATAAAACATTGGTAATAAGCTAGCCTGGAGCAATAGTTTTGAGAGCAGTAAGACAGTGCTGTTTTTGTGATTCTGTAGACTGTTGAAGTGCAAAGATGGCCTTTAGTAGAGTGATGTGCTGTTCCTGTTAGACATGGGAGATTAGGGAGCGTTTCCATGTTACTCATGATTATGTCTACAGGAAGTGTATTTGGTTGTGATCCTAAAAGATTGCATGGATCAGTTGGAGTGGCAGTTAGAGGCACTGAGGAAATTACAGGAGCTGGGGAAAGATGCATGGCAGTTACAGGAAGGGAGATAAACTGCAGATACAGTCAGGTAGATGGGTTACCACCAGGAAAGGTAGGAGAGGCCAGCAGATAGTGCAGGAGTCTCCTGTTGCTATCCTCATCTCAAAAAGTATGCTGTTTTGGAAAATGAAGGGGAGATGGACTCTAAGGGGAACGTAGCACAAACAGCCAAGTTTCGGGTACCAAGACTGGCTCTCATGTAACAAGGGATACATCAGGTTCCAAGTGATCGATTGTGATAAGGGACTTCCTAATCAAAGGCACATACAGATGCTTCTGCAGCTGACAATGAGAAATCAAAATGGTGTGTTGCCTCTCTGGTGCCAGGATCAAGGATATCTCAGACAGAGTGCGGAATATTCTCCAAGGGGAGAGGGACCAGCAGGAGGTCATTGTACACAATGGAACTAATAACATAGGAAGGAAAAGATGAGATTGTGAAGGGAAAATCTAGAAAGTTAGGCAGGTATTTAAAAAGGAGGTCCTCGAGGGTAGTAGTATCTGGAATACTCCCAGTGCCATGAGTTAGTGAGGATAGATGTAAGAGGATAGAGCAGATGAATACATGGCTGAGGAGCTGGTGCAGAAGAGAAGGGTTCACATTTTTGGATCATTGGAATCTCTTCTGGGGTAGAAGTGCCATGTATAAGGAAGGTAGATTGCACCTGAATTGGAAGGGATGCAATATACTGGCAGGGAGATTTGCCAGAGGTGCTCAGGAGGATTTAATCTGGTAAGGTTGGTGCAGGGGTGGGTTGGCACTGGACTCATGGAGATAGTGAGGAAATACATCAGTCGAGAATGGTACACTTGGGAAAAGGAGCAAACCAAAACAGTCTGGACAGATTGGACTAAAAAATTAAACTGCATTTATTTCAATGCAAGAGGCATGGAAGGCAGATGAACTCAGGGCGTGTTTAGGAACATGGGACTGGGATATCATAGCAGATACTAAATGAGTGTTTTGCATCAGTGTTTACT
>NC_057710.1:145552547-145594502 GCF_004010195.1 Chiloscyllium plagiosum | reverse complement strand
CGAAGGAATTGGGAGAATGGGTTGGCGTTTTTACAGGGGGCAGGATGGGAGGTGGTGTAGTCCAGGTAGCTGTGGGAGTCGGTTGGTTTGTAGTAGATGTCCGTGTTGATTCGGTCGCCTGAGATAGAAACAGAAAGGTCTAGGAAGGGGAGGGAGGAGTCCGAGACTGTCTCAGATTGCTGGGCCATTGCTAAGACAGTTGGATCATTGATACTCACATGTGAAATGCTGGAAGACTTGAGGGTTGGCTAATGTGGTGCCACTGTTTAAGAAGGGTGGTAAGGACAAGCCAGGGAACTATAGACCAGTGAGCTTGATGTCGGTGGTGGGCAAGTTGTTGGAGAGAATCCTGAGGGACAGGATGTACATGTATTTGGAAAGGCAAGGACTGATTAGGTATAGTCAACATGGATTCGCATGTGGGAAATCACGTCTCACTTAATTGATTGAGTTTTTTGAAAAATAACAAAGAGTACTGATGAGGGCAGAGTGGTAGGCATGATACATATGGACTTTAGTAAGGTGTTCAACAAGGTAGAAGATAGAGGGTGGTGGTGGAAGGTTGTTTTTCAGACTGGAGATGTGTGACAACTGTTGAACCACAAGAATCGGTACTGGGTCCATTACTTTTCATCACTTATATAAATGATTTGGATGTAAGCATAAGAGGTATAGTTAGTAAGTTTGCAGATGACACCAAAATTGGAGGTGCTATGGACAGCAAAGAAGGTTACCTCAGAGTACAATGGGATCTTGATCAGATGGGCCAAAGGGCTGAGAAGTGGCAGATGCAGTTTAATTTAGATAAATGTGAGGTGCTGCATTTTAGAAAGACCAAAACTGGGTAGCACATATACACTTCATGCTAAAGTCCTGGAAGAGTTGCTGAACAAAGAGATCTTGGATTGCAGGTTCATAGTTCCAAAGTGGAGTCTCGGGGCAATAGCATAGTGAAGAAGGTATTTGCCATGCATTCTTTTATTAGTCAGAGCATTGAGACGAGGAGTTGGGAGGTCATGTTGCAGATGTACAGGACATTGGTTAAGCCACTTTTGGAAAATTGTGTGCAATTCTGGTCTTCTCCCTATCGGAAGGATGTTGTGAAACTTGGAAGGTTTCAGAAAAGATTTACAAGGATGTTACTAGGTTGAAGGGTTTGAGCTGTAGGGAGGGGCTGAATAGGCTGGGGTTGTTTTCCATGGAGGGTCAGAGGCTGAGGGGTAACCTCCATAGAGGTTTATAAAAATCATAAGTGGCATGGATAGGGTAAATAGACAAGGTCTTTTCCCTGGAGTGACGGAGTCCAGAACTAGAGGTCATAGTATTAGGGTGAGAGGGGAAAGATTTAAAAGAGACTTAAGGGGCAACTCTTTCATGCAAAGGGTGATGCGTGTATGGAATGAGCTGCCAGAGGAAGTGGTGGAGGCTGGTACAATTGCAACATTTGAAAGCCATCTGAATGGATGTATGAATAGGAAGAGTTTCGAGAAAAGTGCCAAATGTTGGCAATCTGGTCGTCATGGATGAGTTGGACCAAAGGGTCTGCTTCCCTGTTGTACATTTCTATGACTCTAAAACATGGCTGGATGAATTACATACCCTGGCCAATTTAATTTCATAGATGGGCCAAATGGAACACTGTCTATCTGACATATTTGACAAAACATTTAAAGTGCACAATTGTTTCAAAGCTAAGACTGAAACTAAAGCTGATCAAGTGGATATGCTATAATATTCAGTAAGAAATAAAGTTGATCACTTATATAGATTGTCAAGACATAAACAATGACACTGATTCTTTTGATGATGCTCTAGCAGCTTTTGAGAATGACTTTAATGTAAAATCAAAGTGTAAAATTTCTCTTGAAAGTGTAATGTTTAACAGAAGAGTTCAGCTCTTAGGGGAATCTGAAGATAATTCCATTAATAATCTCTAAGGAACGGCGGAAAACTGCAACTACAGGCCTTTGGGATCAATATTTATAAAATGCAGAGTTATTGTTGGAATTACAGATGAGCACTTGTCAGATTTGACTTTGGAGAAAGCTATTCAGGTTGTGCTGAAATAGGAAACAGGAAGGATCACAGAAAAATCTCTAGATTAGTAGGGCAACTTTCTCGCAGGAGAACAACAGAATTTATTTGGTTTAGAGGATATAAAAATCCCAAAGACACTACTTGCTTAGATTAGATTCCCTACAGTGTGGAAACAGGTCCTTTGGCCCATCAAGTCCACACCTACACTCTGAAGAGTAAGCCACCCAGACCCATTCCCTATCCTACATTTACCTCTTCATCTAACACTATGGGCAATTTAGCATGGCCAATTCACCTGACCTGCACATCTTTTGGATTGTGGGATGAAACCGGAGCACCCGGAGGAAACCCACGCAGACACGGGGAGAACGTGCAAACTCCACACAGACAGTCACTAGTAGTGGAATCGAACCTGGGTCCCTGGCACTGTGAGGCAGCAGTGCTAACCACTGTGCCTCTGTGCAGGCCCAAAGCCAATAATTGATAAGCCAATACAAAGAATAGGCCAGACAGCACATACTGACATTCAGTATCAGAGCTGTGGATTAAGGGAGTCTCACTGACAATAGATGGTGCCCAGCTATTAAAAATAATGCTATACCTGTAAAACTATGGGTGACATCAAGACTAAAGGTGTGCTGTCAACAACCAAGCAATTCAAACGGTTTAAAGATAGTTAAGAATGTATACTTATTTTTAATCAAGTGACTTAGCTCTTCTGTATCTTTGTGTGCTTTGCCTCAACATTCATCAACAGGTTGAAGAACATAACAGAATGGGAATTAAAGTTCATTTGAGATGGGCTACCCTGAAATGGTCACAGGGTTATGGAAACTCAATGCCAATTACAGCATTACATTAAAGAAGAATATTAATTGGTATGATATTCTACATCTCTTAATGAATCAAGTTCAGAAGCAATGTGAGGACATGAACAGATTGGGTATCATTTCCCTGATGGTGAAACGATCTGAAAGATGTTCAGATGCAATTATAATAACCAATCACCCTTTTTGATTTCCTCAAAAACCTCCTTCTCTGTCTTTGGTTGTACCTCAGTCCCACACTCCTGATCTTCAGGCACCCAGTACTGAGGAAGGAGGGAAGGTCAGAGGACCTCCTGGTGGGTCTGCTCCTGGGCCTGGCCAAACTGGCCATCAACAGGTCCAGGCAGCGGGCCGTGGAGGGGGTCATTAGGGCCGACTGCCTGCCCCTCTTCCGCGGTTACGTTAGAGTCCGGGTGTCCTTGGAGAGGGAGCACGCAGTATCCACCAACACCTGGAGCTGTTCAGGGAGAGGTGGGCGCCGCAGGGAGTGGAGTGTATTATTTCCCCCTCCAACTCTATTTTGATTTAATCCTTGCCCTCCCCTTCACTGTTTGATCACACAGCACTGCCCTTTGATGTGAAGGGCACTGTTTGTCACTGGCCACTCGGGTGTTTCCTTTCTTCCTGGTGCTGGGGAAATGAATAAAGATTTGTATACTTTGTGTCCTTCATTGTGTTTCACACCTGCATGCACCCAACATTGGTGCTGAGGGAAGAATAAGAACTGCTACAGGTAGGCGGTAGTGTGGTGGTAACTTAAAAAAAGAACAGGAGTATCAGATGTCCTATTAAAAAAGAGAAAATAATAATAACCAATCACAATGTATCCATCAGAATAGACAATTACATAACTGAACTTAACAAAATTTCCCCTTGACATCAACTGTATTTTTTGTGCCAACTTCTCTTAGCCCTCAACTCTTCAACGTTAGCCAACTTACCTAAAAGTAGAGTTTTTACTGATCTTGATATCAACTGTAGGTTCAAGCAGATAGCATGAGATAAATAATTGACACTGTGTACTACACTTATTACTCCATTTTGGAGATTATCATGGAATCCCTACAATGCAGAAAGAGACCATTCAGCCCATTGAGTCTACACTGACTGTCCAAAGAGCATCCCACTCAGAACTACTCCCATCCTTGTAACCGTGCATGGGCTTTTAGCCTGGATAACTATGAGCCAAAGTTTAGCGTGGACAATCCACCTAACACACACATCTTTTGACTGTAGTATCAAGCGGAAAACTACACAGGCAAAGGGAGAATGTGCAAACTCCACGCAGACAGTCACCCAAGGATGGATTTGAACCTGGGTCCCTCGTACTGTGAGGCAGCAGTGCTGACCACTGTGCCACCCATTTTGCTTCAACATATTTGGGATTATCATGTTCGCAGAGATTTTTCAACATTATCTGACAAGAGTTACAAGGTGTCATAGTCCACCACTAAATGAATAATACATGGCAGACATTCAAGGTATGTAAAGAGAGGATGAAATACAGTTTTAAATGCCCACAGCTGATGTGCCTAACGGCACAAAAGATGTGAATTTTCCAAGGGATCTGTTTGCTGGGAACATATTATCAACGGTCATGGAATAACACCACGCCCACAGAAAATGAAGACCGCTAAGGAGCTTCAAAATTGAAAATCAGTTCAAGACCTGCTAAGGTTTCCAGGCATGGCAAACCAGTCAGTGAAGTTCTTGCCTCACTTGACAATGGTGACAGAATCATTGACACAACTCAAAGAAAATGCAAAGACATTTCCCAAAAGACCAAGGATTTCCATTAGTGTTCACCACAATCCATCCTTTCCAACCAGCATAGCTGTTGACGCTTCACCTGCAGACATAGAACCAGGGCTCTTTCAGGAACTATCACTTGCAATACCAAGACACACAGGATTATGGGGAAAGTGTTCGATAATTGGATGAAAACATATAGGTGATTGTTTTTGAATGGTGTGGTCTTGATGAGCTAAAGGGTCTTTTCCTGTGCTCTTGAACTCTGAGTTTATGATTCTATGACACCCAACAAATGATTAACCACTGTGTTGTTTACACCTGTAACAGCTGACCTGACTTCTCAGCTGAGCAATAATGTATCCTTTTACAACAATTTTGATACTATTCTATCTGTGCCAACCCTATCAATGCCAACCCTATAGCATAACTGTTTCATGAGGTGCCCAAAAGGAGGTTTAACTGTGGCATTCAAGAAGGCATTTGGTAATTATTTGAATATAAAGAATATATGTGGGAAGAGGAAAATGGTACAAAGTCATAATGCTCGTTTGAAGAGCCTATGTAAACATAATGCCCTGAACAGACTCCTTCTGCACTTTAATACTTCTGTGATTGGATACTTTTTTCAAACTTCTGATTGGCTGGCTACCTTCAGCCTTGAGGCCCCTGATCCAGGGATGGCCCACTGCTGCCCTCCAAAATGTCTGATTTCATCGTGCATTCCAGAAAAGACAACCCAGATCTGCTCTCCAGCTGCTAGCTAAGGTCCCTGTTACATACAATAAATACTGTCCCCAATAGCTCTCGGTCTTCTGTCGATGATTGGCAGGTGTCTTTTCCCTCGGATGGGAGATTTCAAGACTGGGGGCATACTTTAAGGTGAGGGGAGAAAGATTTTAAAAAGACACGAGGGGCATTCTTTTTACACAGAGAGCGCTTCAGAGGAAGTGATGGTGTAGGTACAGTTACAGCGTTTAAAAGAAATTTGGATAAATAAATGATTAGGAAAGGTTTGGAGGGATATGGGCCAAGTGCAAGCAGGTGGGACTCAATTAGTTTGGGATTGTGGTCAGCATGCACTGGTTGGACCAAAAGGTCTGTTTCTGCGCTGTACAAAACACAGATTTTTTTTTAAATTGTGTTTTTTAAATATTATTATTTATTGCCAATGAAATCAGTCAGGGTGAAACAATCTTGTAGCTTTTACAACCTACATATGACATAGTTTAAATTCAATACAGAAAGCTACTTATGTGTCACCCCAGCTGAGTAATGTTTCAAGCTTGTGATTAAAATTACTATCAAGACAGTCACAAATGCTACAGTCTCTTTCATTATAAATATTGATTTTTGGCTTAAAAACATGACCATTGCCAATAATCTAATAGACCATGAATCATCATGCCTATACTTCTCTGTTGTGGCTCATCATTTAATCAAAGGGATCATGTTTTCTTCTTAGCCTTATTAAAGTCATAAAGTCATAGAGATGTACAGAACGGAAAGAGATTCTTCGGTCTGACTAGTCTAGCACTTGTCCCATATCCCTCTAAATCCTTCCTAATCGTATACCCATCCAGATGCCTTTTAAATGCTGTAATTGTACCAGCCTCCACCACTCCCTCTGACAGCTCATTCCATGCCCGTACCATCCTCTGTGTGAAAACGTTGCCCCTTAGGTCCTTTTTAAGTCTTTCCCCTCTCACCTTAAACCTATGCCCTCAAGTTCTAGACTCCCCCACCCAATGAAAAGACTTTGTCTATTTATCCTATCCATGCCCCTCATGATTTTATAAACCTCTTTAAGGTCACCTCTCAACCTCCGATGTTGCAGGGAAAAAAACCCCAGCCTATTCAGCCTCTCTTTGTACCTCAAATCCTCCAACCCTGGCAACATGCTTGTAAATCTTTTGCTAAATCATTCCAAGTTTCACAACATCTTTCCGATAGGAAGGTCACCAGAATTGCACACAATATTCCAAAAGTGGCCTAACTAATATCCTGTACAGCCGCATCATGACCTCCCAACACCAGTACACAATATTCTGACCAATAAAGGAAAGCATACCAAATGCTTTCTTCACTATCCTATCTACCTGTGACTCTATTTTCAAGGAGCTATGAACCTGCACTCCAAGGTCTCTTTGTTCAGCAATACTCCACAGAACTTTATCATTAAGTGTAGAAGTCCTGTCCAGATTTGCTTTTCCAATATGCAGCACCTCACATGTATCTAAATTAAAGTCCAGCAACCTCTCCTCAGCCCTTTAACCCATCTGATCACAATCCCATTGTACTCTGAGGTAACCTTCTTCAACTACACCCCCAATTTTGGTGTAATCTGCAAACTTACTAATTATATGTTCACATCTGAATCATTTATAGAAATGATCAAAAGCACTGATCCTTATGGCACACCACTGGTCACAGACCTCCAGTCTGAAAAGCAACTCTACACCACCCATCTCTGTCTCCTACCTTCGAACCAGTTCTGTATCCAAGAAGCTATGTCTCCCTGTATTCCATATGATCTAACCCCTTGCTAACCAACACATCAAGAGGACCCTTGTTGAATGTCTTACTGAAGTCCATATAGATCATGCCTACCACTCTGCTCTCATCAATATTATTCGTTATTTGTTCAAAAAACGAAATCAAGTTAGTGCGACATAATTTCCCATGCACAAATTCATGTTGGCTATCCCTCATCAGTCCTTGCCTTTCCAGTACATATAAATCCGATCCTTCAGAATTTCCTCCAACAACTTGCCCACCACCGACGTCAGGCTTACCACTTTATAGTTCCCTGGCTTTTCCTTACCATCTTTCTTAAATAGTGGCACCACATTAACCAACCTCAAGTCTTCCAGCAATTCACCTGTCTTCTAGGGATTCACTCGATCTCTGCTGTCTATAGCTGACATATATCCAAAATCTCCATTTCTCTCGCCATCCAGCATTCCCTACACCTACCAGCCTTGCTCTTCACTCTGACAGGAACATGCTGTCTCTGTATTCTCATTATCTCATTTTTGAAAACTTGCCATGTTCCAGTCATCCCTTTATCTGCAAACATCCGCCCCCAATTAACTTTTGAAAGTTCCTCCCTAATACCATCAAAAGTGGCCTTTCTCCGATTTAGAACTTTAATTCTTAGATAGAGTCATAGTCATGGAGATGTACAGCACGGAAACAGACCCTTCAGTCCAACCCATCCATGCTGATCAGATATCCCAAACCAATCTAGTCCCACCTGCCAGCACCCGGCCCATATTCCTCCAAACCCTTCCTATTCATATACCCATCCAAATGTCTCTTAAATGTTGCAATTGTACCAGCCTCCACCACTTCCTCTGGCAGCTCATTCCATACACGTACCACCCTCTGCATGAAAAAGTTGCCCCTTAGGTCTCTTTTATATCTTTCCCCTCTCACCCTAAACCTATGCCCTTTAGTTCTGGACTCTCCCACCCCTGGGAAAAGACTTTGTCTATTTACCCTATCCATGACCCTCATAATTTTGTAAACCTCTATAAGGTCACCCCTCAGCCTTCAACACTCAAGGGAAAACAGTCCCGGCCTGTTCAGCCTCCCTATAGCTCAAATCCTCCAACCCTGGCAACATCCTTGTAAATCTTTTCTGAACGCTATCAAGTTTCACAACATCTTTCCGATAGGAAGGAGACCAGAATTGCATGCTGTATTCCAACAGTGGCCTAATCTACATTAAAACTAATAGAATTATGGTTACTGGTCCCAAACTGCTCATCCACTGACACCTTAGTCACCTACCCTGCCTTATTTCCCAAAGTTGAGTTGAGTTTTGCGCCTTCTCTAATAGGTACATCTACATACTGAAAATTTCTTATTCACACTTAAATTCCTCTCTATGCAAGCCTTTAACACTATGGCAGTTCCAGTCTATGCTTGGAAAGTAAAAATCCCCTATCATAATCATCCTATTGTTCTCCCAGATAGCTGAGATCTCCTTATAAATTTGTTTCTCAATTTCCTGCTGACTACTAAGGGGTGGAAAGTATCACCCAATAAGTGATCATCCCTTTCTTATTTCTCAGTTTCATCCAAATAACTTCCCTGCACGTATTCCCAGGAATATCCTCCCTAAGTATAGCTGTAATGTTATCCCTAATCTAAAACATCATTCTACCTCCTCTCTTGCTCCCAGTTTTTATCCTTCCTGTAGCATGTTTACCCTGGAACATTAAGCTGCCAGTCCTGTCCATCCATGAGCCATGTTTCTGTAATTGCTATGATATTCCAGTCCCATGTTCCTACCCATGCCCTGAGTTCATCTGCCTTCCCTGTTAGGCCCCTTGCATTGAAATAAATGCAGTTTAATTTATCAGTCCAACCTCGTTCTCTGTTGTGTTTCTGCCCATCCTGACTGGTTGACTTGCTCCTTTTTACAACTCTATCAGTCTCAGACTGGTCTCTTTCTTCACTATCCCCCTGGATCCCACATCTCTTACTAGTTTAAATACTCTTGAACAGCTCTAGCAAATCTCTCCGCCAGTATATTAGTCCCTTTTCAATTCAGGTGTAATCCATCCTTCATATACAGGTCACTTCTACCCCAGAAGAGATTCTAATTATCCAAAAATGTGAATCCTTCTCCCATACACCAGCTCCTCAGCCACGCATTCATCTGGTCTATCCTCCCATTCCTGCCCTCACTAACTCGTGGCATTGGGTTTAATCCAAATATTACTCATCTCACAACCTGCCTAACTTCCTATATTCTCTCAGAATCTCATTCTTCTCTCTTCCTAAATCATTTGTTCCAATGTGTACAATGGCCTGCTGGTCTCTCTCCTCTTTGACAATATTCTGTACCTTCCTGAGATATCCTTGATCTGGCACAAGTGAGGCAACACGCCATTCTGATTTCTTGCTGTCAGCTGCAGAAACATCTGTCTGTTCCTCTGATTCAAGAGTCACTTATCATAATCGATTGTTTGGAACCTTATGTACCCCTCCTTACATTAGAGCCAGTTTTGATACCAGAAACCTGGCTGTCAGAGCTACATTCCTGAGCATCCATCACCCCCTATATTTTCCAAAACACCATACTTGTTTGAAATAGGGATAGCTGCAGCAGACTCCCACACGACTTGCCTCCCTCTCCTACCTTTCCTAGTCGTAACCAATTTATCTGACGGTATCAACGGTTTATCTCCCTTCCAAAAATTGCCATCCATAAAACCCCCGGCTCCTGTAAATTCCTCATTGCCTCTAACTGCTGCTCCAATTGATCCATGTTATCCGATAGGATTCACAACCAAAAACACTTACTGCAGACATAACCATCAGTAACATGGAAACTTTCTCTACTCTTCCACTTCCAACAGCAAGAGCTCATCACTCTACTAAATGCCATCTTTACACCTTAAGTATCTACAGACCCTGAAAATAGCACAGTCTTATTGCTCAAAAAACACTGCTCCACACTAACCAAGTACCTCTATTCTATATTTTTGAAATTCAATCAAGAGACAGATTTCAATAAAACATATAATCAAAAAGGAACCATTCTACTCACTATTTAGATTTACAAAAAAAAAATCCAGTAAGGTTACAAAGCCACTTAGCCGCTCTGAGCTCTCAGCAGTGAATTTCACTGTTAATTTTTGTTAGACAAACACTGATGTCCAGAGATATTTGAAATCAAACAGCAGAACGGTCAGACAGTAGTGCAAGTTTATTTCTCCGTTTCATTCAGTACCCATGTGGTCTCTACCTTTGTCTGTCTTCCTCCTTTTTAAAGTGCGTTTGTTTTGATTTTTTTTCCCCAAAGTTCCAAAACAATGCAACAGCTTATAAAACAGTACGTACTAATCCCACAATTCAAGGAAATCAGCTCCAACATTGAAAACACCTCAAAAAGGAGCAGCTCTTATAGCAACATTTTCCTGTCCTCCATCTTGGATTACCCAGAATCCTTACTGGATGATTTTCATACAACCTAATCTCTCAAATATTTATACCATCTTCAATTCTCCAGAACATAAATTCAAAGGAAGAATCCCTGAAAGTCTTATTGTATCACCTTTTTTTAATTAACCAGTAACACCTTTGTTAATTGGATTGGTCCTCACTAGGGCAGCATTCTGTTAACCTGATGTAGCAGCTAAAAGTAAAGGAATGGCCCAGAAATCGATGTAAGTAACAAAGGTTAGTCCTGGTTTTCCTGTATTAATGAGCATATCCACCTGGACTAAAATATCCCATTAAATTCATTCTGGTTAGCACTATTGCCTCACAGCACCAGGCACCCGGGTTCAATTCCAGCCGCGGTCTGTGCACATTCTCCCCGTGTCTGCGTGGGTTTCCTCCGGGTGCTCCGGTTTCCTCCCACAGTCCAAAGATATACAGGTCAGGTGAATTGTCCATGCTTAAGTTGCCCGTCATGTTAGGTGCATTAGTTAGGGGTAAATGTGGGGAATGGGTCTGAGTGGGTTACTCTTCAGAGAGTCAGTGTGGACTTGTTAGGCCGAAGGGCCTGTTTCCATACTGAAGGGAATTTAATCTAATTTAATGAAGAGTCTGCATCTTGTTGATCTTGAAGAAACCCAGGAACCCGATCTATCTCACATTAGTGGAGGACAAGGTGCAAGTGATAAGGAAAATTTGAGCCAGATTCTGGCCTACATTTGTCCCTAGTGTCAGTAAGAATTGTAAGGTAAGTATCCCTGATCATTGTAAATGTGCTATTTGTGTGCTATTATTGAAGATTGATATTACCATGCCTAAATAGCAAAATGCTTAACGTTTTGATGTTTTGGCATCCTTTGACATAAAAGGTTAATACACCAGGTAAAATCATATGGGATAAGGAATAATTTATTAGCAACGGATAACAAACAGAGGGCAGAAAGTTGGGTAAATGGGCCTTTTTCTCATTGGCAAGATGTAACTATGGGGGTGCCACTGAGTTTGGTTCTCACGTCCCAACTATTTACAATTTATATTAATGGTTTGCACGTGGTGATAGAAAGTTCTTTAGCTAAATTTCCAGATATCATTCAGACAGGTGGAAAGGAAAGTTGCAATGAAGAAATAAGAAATTTATAAATGATATGAATAAGTTAGGTGAATGGGCTAAAATTTGGCAGCTTAAATTTAACACTATCAATTTTGGTCAGAGCAGTAAACAGGCAACTCATTATCCAAATGAAGAGCAACTTCACAGTGCTTCAGTGCAGAGTGATCTTGGTGTCATCGTGCATGAATTCCTAAGTTTGCATGCAGGTACAGCAGGTAGTAAGAAGATAAATGGTATTTTGCCATTTATTGATTAAGGAATGGTATGGACAGGTAGAAAAATGTTGCCTTAACTGTACCAGATGTTAGTGAGACTGCAACTGGAGAATTTAATAAAATGTTGGTTCCCTTATTTGAGCAGGGAAATAGTTGTACTGGAGCTGCTTCCTAAGACCATCAGATATAGGAGCAGAATTAGGCCAGCCAGCCTCGTCTGCCATTCAGTCATGGCTGATGTGTTTCTCAACCCTATTCGCCTGCCTTCTCCCCATAACCTTCAATCTCTCCACCAGTAGGAACCTATCCAACTCTGTCTGTCTTAAATGCTCTTAATGACTTCGTCATGATCAATGACTTGGCCTCCACAGCTTTCTGTGGTAATGGGTTTCACAGATTCACCACATTCAGACAAAAGAAAGTCTTCCTCATCTCAGTTCTAAAGGGTCGTCCCATCACGCTGAGGCTGTGCTATCAGGCCTTGGTCTCTCTTACAAGTGCAAACATCTTCTCTATATCCACTCTATACAGGCCCATCAGCATTCTTTAAGTGTCAATGAGATTCCCCTACATCCTTCTAAATTCCATCAAATAAAGAATCAGAATCCTTAACTACTCCTCATATGTCAAATCTTTCACTTCCAGTATCATTCTTGTGAATCTTCTCTGGACCCCCTTCAAGGCCTTCATTAGATATAGGGCCTAAAATGACTACAATATTTCAAAACTGGTCTGACCAGAGAATTATACAGCCTCAGGAGTACATCCCTCCTCTTGTACTCTAGTCTTCTTGAAATAAATGCCAACATTGTATCTGGTTTCCTAACTGCCAACTGAACTTATGTGTTAACCTTAAGATGCTGGAACTAAGATTCCTAAATCACATGCAATTCTAGCAGTAGGAAAGGAACCCCAGCTCTTAGCTGTAAGAGAGAGAGGAATCAGAGCTTCCACATTGACATTCAAAACCCCGGCAACTGCTGGCAGCTAAAAGTAGAAGTCCTGTTTCTATGTGGGTGGCACAGTGACTCAGTGGTTAGAACTGCAGCCTCTCAGCACCAGGGACCCAGGTCCGATTCCAGACTCGGGTAACTGTATGTGGAGTCTGCACATTCTCCCCGTGTTTGCCTAGGTTTGCTCTGGTTTCCTCCCACAATCCAAAGTTGTGCAGGCGAGGTGAATTGGCCATGCTAAATTGCCCATAGTATTCAGGAATATGTCGGCTAGGTACATTAACCATGGGAAATATAGAGTAATAGGGTGGGGGAATAGGTCTGGGTGGGATACTCTTCAGAGGGTCAGTGTGGACTTGTTGGGCCAAATGGCCTGTTTTCACACTGTAGGGATCTCAATTCTATTCAAGCAGTTTCTAATGCTCCACCTTAAAACAAAAACTCCTTACTTTATTAGCTTTGGAGCAAACTGCTCGGTACCTCTATCTCAACCATTCTTTACACAAAAAAAAGGACAAACGACACCTCTTAAAGCCATCATATTGTCACCTCTCCCCCCCTCTAAAAAAGTTCATCAGTAAACAAGGATGGCTTAACCTTACGCTATTAGTGCACTATAATATACATACATTACATTGTCTCTAAGTACACAAACTTTCACTATTACATTAGGTGAATTTGATTAGATTACTTACAGTGTGGAAACAGGCCCTTTGGCCCAACAAGTCCACACTGACCCTCTGAAGAGCAACCCACCCAGACCCATTCCCCTACATTTACCCCCTCACCTAACACTATGGGTAATTTAGCATGGCCAATTCACCTAACCTGCACATCTTTGGACTGTGGGAGGAAACCGGAGCACCCGGAGGAAACCCACGCAGACAAGGGGAGAATGTACAAACTCCACACAGACAGTCGCCTGAGGCAGGAATTGAACCCATGCCCCTGGTGCTATGAGGCAGCAGTGCTAACCACTGTGCCACCGTGCCACCCATTTGGCCATACTAAATTGTGTATAGCATTTAGGGATGCATAGGTTAGAATTAGAATTAGAATCCCTACAGTGTGGGAACGTGTCTTTTAGCCCAACAAGTCCACATTGACCCTCCGAAGGGCAACCCACCCGGAACCATTCCCCTAACCTATCACCTTTATTTACCCCTGACTAATGCCCCTGACCTACACATCCCTGAATTCTATGGGCAATTTAACATGGTCAATTCACCTAATCTGCACATCTTTAGACTGTGGGAGGAAACCCAAGCACCCAGAAGAAACCCACGCAGACACGGGGAGAATGTACAAACTCCACACAGTCACCTGAGGCAGGAATTGAACCCATGCCCCTGGTGCTGTGAGACAGCAGTACTGACCACTGAGCAACCATGCCTCAACGTTAGGCGCATTAGTCAGGAGTAAATATAAGAGAATAGGTTGGGGAATGGGTCTGGGTGGGACACACTTCGGAGGGCCGGTGTGGACGTGTTGGACCAAAGGGCCTGTCTCCACACTGTCGGGATTCCATGATTCTATACAGTTCATTTCATTCTGTTTTTTCTCACCACCAAATACTGTGTCCGTGTCCAACATCCACCTCTGTGTCCAATGTTGTGGCTCAGGAACGTGACTTGGGCTTTTGTGAAATCACTCTTAACCAGGTTTATCACCAAACCCACCTTCTGAAGATGAGTGAACATTTCTAATAGATGTTCTAATATGTTCCTTCCATGTGTGACTAAAAATCACCAAATCATCGATGTATACCATGCAATCGGGTAATCCCAAAATTACTTTAATAATTAGCTGGCGTGCTTTTCATACAAAATGAGATGACTTGAAATTGGTGCAGTCCATCTGGCGTCATGAAAATGGAAAGTGCTTTTGCAAATTCAGATAAAGATACTCGCTAGAATCCTGAATAAGAGACAAAAAAACTGCAGATGCTGGAATCCAAAGTAGACAGGCAGGAGGCTGGAAGAACACAGCAGGCCAGATAGCATCAGGAAATACAGAAGTCGATGTTTTGGGTGACACCCAAGGAATACATAGCTACAGGGATGGTGCAGGAGGGAAGGATTTGGATATATAGATAACTGGGACTCATTTTGAGGTAGGTGTGACTTCTACAAATGGGAACCAGAGGGGTACCAATATCCTGGGAGAGAAATTTACTAATGCTCTTCAAGGGGGGGTGGTTGAAACTAATTCACCAGGGAGATGGGAACCTGAATTGTAGCTCCAGTGTCCAGGAGGTTGAGAGTAGTGAGATCGGATATAAGGTTTCAAGGTGCAGGAGTATACCAGCAAGCAGGGAGGATGTTTGAAGTGTGTCTACTTCAATGCCAGGAGCATCCGGAATAAGGTGGGTGAACTTACAGCATGGGTTGGTATTTGGGACTTCAATGTTGTGGCCATTTCTGAATCATGGATAGAGCAGGGACAGGAATGGTTGTTGCAGGTTCCGGGATTTAGGTGTTTCAGTAAGAACAGAGAAGATGGTAAAAGACGGAGAGATGCGGCATTGTTAATCAAGGACAGTGTGACAGCTGAGGACTCATCTACTGAAGTAGTATGGGTTGAGGTTAGAAACAGGAAAGGAGAGGTCACCCTGTTGGGAGTTTTCTGTAGGCCTCCGGACAGTTCTGGTGATGTAGAGAAAAGGATAGCAAAGATAATTCTGGGTAAGAGCGAAAGTAACAGGGTAGTTGTTATGGGGGCTTTAACTTTCCAAATATTGACTGGAAACACCATAGTTCAAGTACTTTAGATGGGTCACTTTTTGTCCAATGTGTGCAGGAAGGTTTCCTGACACAGTATGTAGACAGGCCAACAAGGGGTAAGGCCACATTGGATTTGGTACTGGGTAATGAACCTGGCCAAGTGTTAGATTTGGAGGTAGATGAGCACTTTGATGTTAGTGACCTCAACTTGGTTATGTTTACTTTAGCGATGAAAAGGGATAGGCATATACCACAGGGCAAAAGTTATAGCTGGGGAAAGGCAATTATGAGGCGATTCGGCAAGAATTAGAATGCATAGGGTGGGAAAGGAAACTGCAGGGGATGGGCACAATTGAAATGTGGAGCTTATTCAAGGAACAGCTACTGTGTGTCCTTGATAAGCATGTACCTGTCAGACAAGGAGGGAATCGTGATTTACTAACAAAGTTGAATCTCTTGTCAAGAGGAAGAAGCAGGCTTGTGTTAGGATGAGACGTGAAGGCTCAGTTAGGGTGCTTGAGAGTTACAAGTTAGCCAGGAAAGACCTAAAGAGAAAGCCAGGAGGGGACATGAGAAGTCATTGGTAGATAGGATCAAGGAAAACCCTAAAGCTTTGTATAGGTATATCAGGAATAAAAGAATGACTGAAGAAAGAATTAGGGCCAATCAAGGACAGTCATGGGAAGTTGTGCGTGGAGTCCGAGGAGATTGTGGAAGCACTAAATGAATATTTTTCATCAGTAATCACACAGGAAAAAGACAATTGTCGAGGAGAATACTGAGATATAGGTTATGAGACTCAATGAGATTGAGGTTCATAAGGAGGGGGTGTTACCATTTTTGGAAAATGGATAAGTTCCCTGGACCGGATGGGATTTATCTTAAGATTCTCTTGGAAGCCAGGGCGGAGATTGCAGAGCCTTTGGCTTTGATCTTTATGTTGTCATTGTCTACAGTATAGTGTCCGAAGACTGGAGGATAGCGAATGTTGTCCCCTTGTTCAAGAAGGTTATGTAGAGACAACCCTGGTAATTATAGACCAATGAGCCTTACTTCAGATCTGGATAAAGTGTTGCAAAGGATTGGAAGATAAAGGATTGATAATCATCCAGAAAGGAATAAGTTGATAAAGGATAGTCAACACAGTTTTGTGAAGGGTAGGTCATGCATCACAATCCTTATTGAGTTCTTTGAAAGGTGCCCAAACAGGTTGAAGAGGGTAAAGCAGTTGATGTGCTATATATGCACTTCAATAAATTTTTTGATAAGGTTCCCCATGGTAGGCTATTGCAGAAAATACAGAGGCATGGGATTGAGGGTGATTTAGTGTTTGGATCAAAACTTGGCTCGCTGAAAGAGGATAGATGGTGGTGGTTGATGGGAAATGCTTATCCTGGAGTTCAGTTACTAGTGCGGTACTGCAAGGATCTGTTTTGGGGCCACTGCTGTTTGTCATTTTTATAAATGATCTGGATGAGGATGTACAAGGATAGGTTAGTAAATTTGCGGATGACACTAAAGTCGGTGGAATTGTGGAAGTGCGGAAGGATGTTGCAGGTTGAAGAGATAAGCTGCAGAGCTGGGCTGAGGGGTGACAAATGGAGTTTCGTGTGGAAAAGTGTGAGGTGATTCACTTTGGAAAAATAATCAGGAATACAGAGTACTGGGCTAATGGTAAGATTTTTGGTGGTGTGGATGTGCAGATAGATCTCGGTGTCCATGTTCATAGATCCCTGAAAGTGGCCACCCAGATTGATAGGGTTGTTAAGAAGGCATACAGTGTGTTAGCTTTTATTGGTAGAGGGATTGAGTCATGAGGTCATGTTGCAGTTGTACAAAATCCTGGTGCATTATAGGAAGGATAAGGAAGCATCGGAAAAGGTACAGAGGAGATTTACCAGAATGTTGCCTGGTATGGTAGGAAGGTCTGATGAGGAAAGGCTGAGGGATTTGAGGCTGTTTTCATTTGAGAGAAGAAGGTTGAGAGGTGACTTAACAGAGACCTACAAGATGATCAGAGGGTTAGATAGGGTGTAGGGTGGACAGTAAAAGCCTTTTTCCTTAGATAGTGATGGCTAGCATGAGGGGACATAGCTTTAAGTTTCCTCTGGATGCTCTGGTTTCCTCCCACAGTCCAAAAATGTGCGGGTTAGGTGAATTGGCCATGCTAAATTGCCCGTAATGTTAGGTGCAGGGGTAAATGTAGGGGAATGGGTCTGGGTGGGTGTGCTTCGGCAGGTCGGTGTGGACTTGTTGGGCCAAAGGGCCTGTTTCCACACTGTAAGTAATCTAATCTAATCTAATCTTAAATTGAGGTGTGATAGATAAAGGACAGATGTCAGAGGTAGGTCCTTTACTCAGAGCGTAGTAGGGGCATGGAACGCACTGCCTGTAACAGTAGTAGACTTATCAACTTTACGGGCATTTAAATGGCCATTGGATAAACATACAGAGGACAATGGAATACTGTAGGTTAGATAGGCTTCAGATTTGTTTCACAAGTCGGCATGAAACAGAGGGCTGAAGGGCCTGTACTGCGCTGTAATGTTCTATTTTCTTTGTTCAGGACTGGGGGTGGGTATAGGGGGAGCTGCAGATAAACGAGATGGTGGGGCAGGGTGGTGAAGTGGGAATCGGTGAAGACGAGTAGAGGGTACGACCTAGTTGGTCAACGGGAGGAATGAATCCAGTAGGTAACTAGGAGGATTGGAAGGGATGGGGAGGATCTGAGAAGGGAGTCAGGGGATGGGAAGGGAGGTTATTTGAAATTGGAGAAGTTAATATTGAGTCCTCTGGGCTGTAGGCTGCCCAGGCAGAAGATGAGGTGTTGTTCTTCCAATTTGTGGTGTGGTTCGTTGTGGCAAGATGGTCATGTCAGAAAGGGAGTGGTAATGGGAATTGAAATGGATGGTGACTGGGAAGTCCAGTTGCCCCCTGCGGGCCTGGCTGAGATGCTGGGTGAACCGTTCCGTAAGTTTATGCTCGGTCTCCCCAGTGTAGGGAAGACCACACCGTGAGCACCTGATGCAGTAAAGTTGATTGGAGGAGAGGCAGGTGAACCCTCTGTCTCACCTGGATGACGTGAGGGGAGTGGTGCACTAACAGGTTTTGTACCTTTTACAGTTGCAGTGGAAGGTACCTGGGGATTTGGGTGGGGGAGTGTAGTGGTTGGTGGAGAGAGTTGCGCAAACCAAGGACTGGCAAAGGGAACAGTCTTTGCGGGATAATCAGAAGTCAGAAGGGGAAGATGTTCTTGGTGGTGGGGTCCAGTTGTAGTTGGTGGAAGTGTTTAAGAATGATGCATTGGATGCAGTGACTGGTAGGGTGGTAGGTGAGGACAAGGGGACTGTCTTTATTGCATTTGGAGGAGGGGTTAGAGCAGTGGAACAGGGAACGGAGGAGGTGTGGTGGAGGGCTGTCTGGATGACAGAGGGAGGAAAAGCAGGTTGCTTGAAATAGGCGGAATCTGGGATGTTTGGGAGTGGAGTGTCTCCTCATCTAAGCAGAATCCTGAGTAAGTCCATCCTTCTCAATATGGTCTTCCAAAGATGGAATAAGATATGGATCAGATTTTGTAACTCCATTGTCTGTGTGACAGTCTACACAATTGTTGGATACCATCTAGTTTTGGCACTATTTTTATGGGTGAGCTCCTTTTGCTGCAACTCACTTCAATTATATTGACTTTGAACATGCGCTCGATCTCTTTTTGAACCTGTGTCAGTTTAAGAGCGTTAAGTTTATAGGATGTTGCTTGGTTGGAGCTGCATTTCCCATATCTAAATCATGCATAATCAGATTAGTACTTCCCAGTTTTTTCCCCACATAGCTCCCCATGTGATTGACTCTTTCAGGTCATTTTGATCTTCCTCTGGAAGAGAACCCAATAATTTTTATTGTGCTTCTATTGTTCCAAATTTTACAAATCCCAAGGCCTCACAAGCTGTTTACAAAATACACTTCTTAAAGCTGTAGTATCATCGCACTCGACATTTCTTGAGATATCAAAAATCTGTCAACTCTAGTACTAAATGTACTCAACATCAGAGACTTTATAACTCTCTGAAAAAGAGAATTCCATAATCTGCAATACTCCCATAGAAAAAAGTCTTCCCATCTCAATCCTTAGTGATTGGTTATTTAACCTGAATATGTGCACTTGACTTTCGACAGTGGAGGTTACATGGACAGACTCGATAATCTAATCTAAGATCACAATCCAAGTCAGTACTGCACAAACAGTGCAGAGGAATGGCTGGCCATGCTGGAAGGAGGTCAACAATATTTTCTTCTGTGCCAGGATACACTCCTCACTCTAATACCTCACTGTCATTCTGTCTCGGCTGTTAATGTTTCCCACCAAGATTCAATGCTTTGCCATCTCACTATTGCCAGTAACACCAAGCCTCACCTGCTCTCAGCATCCATCCCAACACTAGCACCAGCACTCCCAATAAACCTGAAAAAGCACTAACTCTGCACGGCCTGTGTCCTGACTACTCATTTCCTTAACTGCCTTTAAAGGATTGCACCAGGTGTGCCACCCAGTTTCACCTTACTCAATTCCTCTCTTACTGGAAGGTCAGCACATTACAATGTATAGCAAGCCCACACACGTGTGGGTACCTGACATTAGGCTCCTCACTCCATTAAGAAATGTTGGCTCTCACAAAAGAAGACTGGGATCTCTTCCACAGGGATGCCAAGACATCCATGAGTCAGCAGCGCAGTAAGTACCATTCTTCATAACACTGCAGTTCTGCTGTGGGACTCAGATATTTGCACAGCTCTTCTAACAACCGGCCACAGCAATGTCTCTCTCTTATGCCTTGCAAAAACACAACAAGTGATTTCACTATCTCTTCTAGAAGGCATTCTCTGGACACCTGAGGATGTGAGCACAGAGGCCTCAGGGGGAGCATCAAGAAAGCTGCCTTCTGATCCCTCACAAGCCATATTGATACCTTGGTGGAAATGATAGGCCCAGAGAGTATGCAAGTACAATCTGCTAAGCACCTCGCAATAACGGCTCTGCAGCTGGCACACGGATGATTGCCTGATACCTGATGCTTTGTCAGTCCCATGCATGACAGCCTCCTGTCGTGTTAGACTTCATCCACGTGCACAAAAAGGATCAGAGAGAAGCAGACAGGTATGTGAGAGGCAATAGCTTTCATTGCCAAGAAGTTGCTGTAGTGCAGTGGAATAGGCTACTGTTTCTCTGCTTCCACCTGCAGGTGAGTGGCTTCCATTGTAAAACAGGTCCAGCCGCAAAATGGCTTCTGGGTAGATTCACTCACCGACACTCCCCTATCCCATCCGGTGGCCCTGATGACCGAAAGCATGACAGCTGGAGTATGGGGAGTCTGCAGCATACAGCTAGTGCCATATCCTTACAAGGGAACAGGGAAGGTGCCAGGAGCAAAACAAACACAGCCCCTCAGCAGTCTCCTCTCGGGACATTCAATGTGCACTTTCCGTTTGATGGACGGTGACAGTGAGTGTGCTTTGCCAGTGGCTTGATATGTTTGCCTGTACATGTCAGTGAACCATCAAATATCCAAACCTCCCTTCTGGTTGTGTTTCCTTTTAATCCATAGGCTTTGCATCCTCCCTGTCCAAACATACCCATGTGTCTGTACCTTTTTCTTTACTCATCTGTGGGATGTGGCCATCGCCAGTACCTATTGTCCATCCCTAGTTGCCCTTGAAAAGATGGTGGTGAGCTGCCTCCTTGAACCATTCTATTCCACCTGTTGTGGGTTGATCTACAATGCCATTAAGGAGGCAGTTCCAGGATTTTGACTCAGTGACAGCGAAGGAGCAGCGATATATTTTCAAGCGGCTTGCAGGGGAATTTCAAGATGATGTTTCCATGCACACACACTGCTCTTGTCCTTCTAGATGGAAGGCATTGTGGGTTTGGATGGTGTTGTATGAGGACTCCTGATGAATATCTGCAGTGCCATCCTATTAGATAGTGCACACTGCTGCTACTGAGCATCAGTGGGAGAGGGAATGGATCCTTGTGGATGTGGGGCCAATCAAGCGGCTGCTTTGTCCTGGATAGTGTCAAGCTTCTTGAATGTTGTTGGAGCTGCACTCATCCAGGCAAGTGGGGAATATTCCATCACACGCCTAACTTGTGCCTTGTAGATGGTGGACATGCATAGGGAATCAGGATTTGAGTTACTCGCTGCAGTATTCCTAACCTCTGACCTACTTTTGTAGTCATGGTGTCTATGTGGGAGTCCAGTCGAGTTTCTGGTCAATGATAACCCCTGGGATGTTGAGAGTGAGGGAGTCAGTGATGGTAACACTGTTGAATATCAAGAGGCAGTGGTTAGATTGTCTCTTGTTGGTGATTTTCGAAGCCTGGGATGGCGCAAATATTACTTGCCACTAATTAGTACAAGACTGGATATTGTTCAGATCTTGTCGCATTTGATCATGGACTGCTTCAATATCTGAGAAGTTGGGAATGCGCAATATTCAACACCAATCATTGGTGAACATCCCCACTTCTGACCTAACAATGGAGAGGAGGTCATTGACCAAGTAGCTAAAGATGTTGGGCCTAGGACATTACCCTGAGGAACTCCCACGGAGATGTCCTGGAGTTTAGAGGACTGACCGCCAACAACAATGACCACCTTCTAATGTGCCAGGTATGCCTCCAACCACCAGAGAGTTTGCTCCCAGATACCCATTGATTTCGGTTTTTCTTGGGCACCTTGACACCACACTCAATTAAACACAGCCTTGTTGTCAAAGGTCACTCTTACCTCCTCTTTTGTCCATGTTTGAACCAATGAGTTTTTGAGCTGAGTGGCCTTGGGGGAACCCAAACTGAGCGTCACTGAGCAGGTCATTGCTGAGGAGGAGTTGCTTGATAGCACCTTCCATCACTTTACTGATCATCCAGAGTACACTGATGGGATGGTAATTGGCCGGGTTGGATTTGTCCTGCTTTGTATGTACAGGACACACCTGGGCAATTTACCACATTGTCTGGGAGCTGCCAGTGTTGTAACTGCACAGGAACAGATTGTCTAGGGGAGCAACAAGTTCTGGAGCACAGGTCTTCAGTACTATTGCCAGAATGTTGTCAGGGCCTGTAGTCTTTGCAGTATCTAGTGTTTTAAAGATTAGATTAGATTAGATTCCCTACAGTGTGGAAACAGGCCCTTCAGCCCAACCAATCCACACCGGCCCGCTGAAGAGTAACCCACCCAGACCCATTTCCCTCTTACTAATCCACCTAACACTACGGGCAATTTGGCATGGCCAATTCACCTGGCCTGCACATCTTTGGACTGTGGGAGGAAACTGGAGCTCCCAGAGGAAACCCACACAGACATGGGGAGAATGTGCAAACTCCACACAGACAGTCGCCCGAGGCTGGAATTGAACTTGGGACCCTGATGTGTGTGAGGCAGCAGTGCTAACCACTGAGCCACCGTGCTGCCCTAACCATTTTTTGATGTGTTGTGGAGTGAATCAAACTGGCTGAAGACTGACATCTGTAGTGCTGGGGACCACTGGAGGAGGCAAAAATGGATCATTTGTTCAGCGCTTCTGGCTGAAGATTGCTGCGAAAGCTTCAGCCTTGTCTTTTGCACTGATGTGCTGGGCTCCTCTAGTGAGTTTTTTTAAATTGTCCACCACCATTCACGATTGGATGGGGCAGGACTGCAGAGCTTAAGTTTGATCCATTGATTGTACGATCGCTTAAGCTCTGTCTGTTACTTGCTGCTTATGCTGTTTGGCACGTAAGTTGTCCTGCTTGGTGGCTTCACCAGGTTGACACCTTATCTTCAGGTATGCCTGGTGCCTGCTCCTGGCATGCCTGCCTGCACGGTCCATTGAGCCAGGGTTATAGAGCCATGCAGTCAGAGAGATGCATTTCACGGAAACAAATCTTTCGGTTCAACCAGTCTATGCTGATCAGATATCATAAATTAATCTAGTCCAATTTGCCAGCATTTAACTCTAAACCCTTCCTATTCATATACCTATTTTGAAGCCTTTTAAGTGTTGTAATTGTATCAGTTTCCACCACTTCCTCTGGCAGTTCATTCCATGAGGGCTTTCAGAAATCAACCAGAGTTTGCTGAAAGATTCCAGGAAATCCATAAATATCATAAGAACAGGAATAAGAAATCACCTTTCGCTGTCTTAACGCTTGCTTTATCTACTGATTCCCCATTTACAAACAAACTTTCACTATTCAACTATAGAAGATGTCATAATTGTCGACTTCATTTAATGACAAAAATCATGAAAATAATAGACCTGCAGACCAATCTTACTCAGATTTTTAGGAACATTTCCTCTGAATTTACTTTTGACCTTTTCCATATCTATATTTTAGCTAATAATTACATATTTTTGACATTGTAATTTGCAGCAACAACTATAATAAAGTAACTTTTGCTCTTGTTTATGAACTGAAGTTTTATTGCATGTTCATTAATGGAAGTTTGTTGATATTGTGGAAAGTTGACAACAGCTGAAAATGTGTTACTGGAAAAGCGCAGCAGGTCAGGCAGCATCCAAGGAGCAGGAGAATCGACGTTTCGGGCATAAGCCCTTCTTCAGGAAATCCTGTTCCTTGGATGCTGCCTGACCTGCTGCGCTTTTCCAGCAACACATTTTCAGCTCTGATCTCCAGCATCTGCAGTCCTCACTTTCTCCTCGAAAGTTGACAACAGGAGAGTTGGGATTTGAAGTTGAGGTTGTACAGGACATTGGTGAGACCTCTTCTGGAGCGCTGTGTTCGGTTCTGGTCACTCAGTTATAGGAAAGATATTCAAAGTTTGTGAGAAGATTTGTAGCTCGGGTGCTCGTTGTTGTGGTTCTGTTCGCTGAGCTGGGAATTTGTGTTGCAGACGTTTCGTACAAGCTGGAGAGGATTCACAAGGGATTTACCAGGATGTTGCTGGGCATGGAAGGCTTGAGTTATAAAGAAAGGCTGGGTAGGCTGGGAGTTTTATCACTGGAGTGTAGAAGGATAAGAGGTGATCTAATAATAAGTATAGATAGAGTTGATGGTAGTTGGTCTTTTCCCTAAGGTTGGGAATTTCAAGACAAGGTGGCACATTTTCAAGGTGAGATAAGAGAGATTTAAAAAAGACATGAGGCAATTTTTTTACACAGAGGGTAGTTCACATGTGGAATGAGGAAGTAGTGGATGCAACATAAATAATTACAAAGTTAAAAATCACACAACACCAGGTTATAGTCCAACAGGTTTAATTGGAAGCACACTAGCTTTCGGAACGACGCTCCTTCATCAGGTGATAGTGGAAGGATGAAGGAGCGTCGCTCCGAAAGCTAGTGTGCTTCCAATCAAACCTGTTGGACTATAACCTGGTGGTGTGTGATTTTTAACTTTGTACACCCCAGTCCAACACCGGCATCTCCAAATCATAAATAATTACAATATTTTAAAAAATCTTTAGAAGGGTACATGAATAGGAAAGTTTGGAGGGATATGAACCAGGAGCATGCATAGTTTAGTTTGGGATTATGTTCGGCATGCACTGGTTAGACCAAAGGGTTTGTTTCCGTATTGTATGATTCTATGGCTATGACTCTCAGCTTGCTTTTGGTTTAGAATAATTAAGGATTGATTTAGTCAAGCAATTAGAAAGTTTAAAGTGATGAAAAGGTTTTTGGGCAGTTTGAAGCAAACCTAACCTGGAACCCTGGTCAAATGTAAAAATGGTTTTGTCAAAGGAAGGAGATTGGTCAGAACAATTAAAGGAATAAAAATAGTTTATGTTGTGAATTTTCCAGACCAGGAGCATTTGGCTAGATCTCTGCAGATTATTTTTAAAAATGGAAATGTCAGATGTGGGAATACTCGAGGAAAAAGGCCTCACCTTCGCAGCACCAAACTGAAAAGTTATCTCAAACCCATAGGTTTGAAAGGGAAGGAATTCTCCAGATTTTCAGTAACAGTAAAGTGATGATCTAAGAGCGTAGATGGGATTTGGTTTTGCTGTGAATTTTAGAATATTTCAATTATGCTATATTTGGATAGCTCAGTTTGATTTATTTTCTTTTTCTTTTTTTGTGTGGTAAACCTCTGTTTATTGTTAAAATCACATTTGTCACCTTTGTGTGTTGATGTTTCAGCGAAAAGCCATCACAATAAATTAATAAAAAACAAAATGATCTCATTTTGTGATCTGAATTGTCCAGTAGCAACATCAGCCAGGCTCATAGCAACAGGTACTAACTTGATGTCACACCATGTTTATGAAGAGTATAAATGTTCATAATTAACATTCCTAACTACTTGCTCACCCAAAAATTTTGGAGTTCTTATATTCGAAGGCCAACATTAATTTATTCATTTAAGACTTTAACCAAAAAGGCAACAGGAGACAGACTTAGTACAGTAACTCAGGAAACTTTGCTTATTTATTAAAGCAGGACATGAATTTTCAGATATACTACCATTCTTGCTTTCAGTTCAGCGTAAAATGCAACTCAACATTGCATTTCTGATTCCCCCTCCAATGCATTGAGGCCCTTCCATTCCCAATTGGAAGCAGGATAACTTCATATTTACCATTTGAGTCTTGATCAATCAAAGTTGCTGCAAATTAATTCTTTCCAATTAGCAGCCCAGAGCATGATTAATTACATCATTATATTCTAATTGTCCTTACCTAGGCAAGATTTATTGCAAATTGTTTCAGGGAAAGCAGGATTAATCTCTAATTGGGTCTGGAGGTTGATTGACTTGGACTGATTACACCTCCCACTGTCGCTTGACTGGTTCCTCAAGATGTCACCTTTCCATGGGTCCATCCTCTTCATTACATTTTGTTTTTCTCACTTTAGAACAAGATCAAAAACAAAGAACAAAAGAGAAATACAGAACATGAAAAGGCCCTTTGGCCCTCCAAGCCTGTGCTGATCATCATGCCCTAACTAAAATAAAAAACAAACCTTCTTCCCTTATTCGGCCCATATCCCTCTACTCCCTCCCTGTTCATGTAACTACCCAGAAGCCTCTTAAATGTCATCAACATGCCTACTTCCACCACCTCTCTGTCAGTGCATTCCAGGCTCCTCGATGAAAAACTTCCCTCACACATCTCCCTTAAACTTTCCCCATCTTACCTTGAACCTGTTCCCCCTTGTAATTGAAACTTCAACCCTGGGAAAATGCCTCTGACTATCCGTCCAATCTATGCCTCTTGTAATTGTGTAGACCTCTATCAGGTCTCCTCTCAGCCACCATCTTTCCAGTGAAAACAATCCTTGTCTTTTTAACCTTTCCTCATAGCCAATGCCCTCGAGACCGGGCAACATCCTGGTGAACCTTTTCTGCACTCTGTCCAAAACTTCCACATCCTTCTGGTGGTGTGGTGACCAAAACTGCGCGCAGTACTCCAAATGTGGCCTAACAAAGGGCTTTGTATAGCTGTAACATGGTTTGCCAACTCTTGTACTCCATGCCCTGGCTGATGAAAACAAGCATGCCATATGCCTTCTTAATCACCTTGGCCATTTGTGTTGCCATTTTTAGGGAACTGTGAGCCTGCACACCCAGATCCGTCTGTATGTTAATGTTCCTAAGGGTTATGCCATTTACAGTATAATTCACAACCTAAATTTAATGCTCTGAGGAAGATCAAAGATGACGGTGTTCTGAGTGGTCTGCTGTGCTGGGCTCTGTGCCATACACCCTGGCAAGGAGGACCTTTACTCCCCCTACCTCGTTAACCACCCCTTGAGAAAAATCGATAATTTAAACTTACTGAACACCTGGAGCTGCTAAAAGTGTGGTTTGACAGCTCTAAGATCAAGATGAAGGTGAATAAAGGGAAAGGAGTGAAAGGAATACAGCAAGCAGGGGACTCTCCGACTGTGTCGGGGGTGCCCCCGTAGCTATTGCTAAAACTCCTGGGGTGGCCCCTTTGGATTTAATGGGGCAGCAGCATTTACTCTCAGGATTTGCCAAACTCCGAGAAATGATTGAAGCAGCTATGGAGCCGATATCTGCCATGATGAAAAAGCATGAGCTGGAGATTCAAACACTGGACCGAAGAGTAGAGGCAGTGGAGCAGAAGACTGTGGCATCGGAGACTGTGATGGAGATCTCGGGAGGAAGGATCTGAACACTGGAAGACCAGGTTTGGGTCCTTCAGAAACAAGTCGATGACCTGGAAAACACAAGTAGAAGATAAAACTTGTGGCTCATGGGTCTCCCAGAGCGCGAGGAAGGTGAGGACCTCGTTGGATTCCTGAAGAAGTGGCTCCTAAAGTTCCTGCGGTTGGAGTTGGAGTCAGGCCTAGTGACTATGGAGTGGGCCCACTGGATTGCAATGCATAGGTTCAGGCCAGATAAGCACCTCAACCCAGTCCTACTGCGACTCCTGCATTATAAAGAAAACCAGTTAGTGATTGACACAGCAAGAAGACTGGGAAGTGCTCAACAGGTTTTCATGTACAAAGGCTCAAGAATAGTGTTTTTTTCGGTACTTCTCAGGAGTTAAGAATAGAAAGGACTTTGAGGAAGTTAAGTGAAAATTAAGGGATCTGAACATTCAGTATTCTTGGAGATACCCAAACGGTGTTACATTTCCCTCACGGAAGAACAGTGTATAATTTTGATTCAGCAGAAAAGGCAAAGGACTTTGTGAACTCTTTGAAATGAAGGACTAGGTTTGCGAGTGGGGGAGTGGTGGGGTGGGATGGGGCACCATTATGGACAATGGTCCAGTTTTTCTTCACTTTCTCTGCCTCTCTTTTCCTCCTCTCTCCCCTTTTTGTGGCATTCGGTTTTATTGCTTTTGTACTTCCTTGGTGTAAAACCTGATTTATTTATCATTTCAGTCGGTTGGTTATTGGCTGGGTTTTTCTTTGCTGCTGCCATTTTGTTTTCGGATTGGGGGTGGCTATACCTGTGATTAAGCTGTATGGAGAAGAGGTGTGGAGAGAGGAGAGTGGGCATCCATTGTTAATTCTCAGAATGTAAATAACATGGTTTCTTTGTCTGTGCATTTGCTTGGGACAACTTTGATCAGTACCTTCGTTTATGCAACATTTTTGTTTTTTCTAACCTTCCTCCTAACACATTTCTCATGCATGACTCATTCCACTCAGTTGCTTTGCCTTCCCAATCTCTATCAGGATTTTCTTGTTACATTCAGGGTCTCAGAGCAACTGGTCACTAACCTGTTTCCCTGTGACGTTGTTCCTTGATTTTTTTGTTAACTTGTAATCATAGTACTCTCTATCTCACTGCTTCCTTTGTTCTTAATGATGAGGAGGTGCCAGTGTTGTACTTGGGTGGACAAAGTTAAAAATCACGCAACACCAGGTTACAGTCCAACAGGTTTATTTGGAAGCACTAGCTTTTGGAGAATTGTATTTGCAGACACATTTGATTTTGCTCAAAAAGCATACAATCTGCAGGCAGTCAATCCATGTAATATTATATAAATTCCTACCTTGGAAACCAAACCAGTCTGACTCAAGATTGGGATACAGACAGACTCTAACCTCACAAGTTTAATGCATTGTCTGAGCTGAGATGTCACCTTTTTTTATTCAAACCTGAAGTTATCTCAAGAATGTGACTTACAAGAAGTTCTGGGATTCACAGATTAATGAACCGAAACCTGCAACACATTCTAAAAGATTAAAGACTTACAGCAATCTAGGTTTGCTCAATTTCAGTTGCATACCACTGTAATATTTTGCTACAAATTCTGCGTCTTATGATCCTGCTCCACAGCTCCTTGATGAAGGAGCAGTGCTCTGAAAGCTAGTGCTTCCCAGTAAACCTGTTGGCCTATAACCTGGTGTTGTGGGATTTCTAACTTTGTTCTTAATCCCTGTGACTTGCTGGTGGGTCTGCATATTAATGGCTTCATGTCTTGTTAGCACTGTTATGTGCATCCAAGAATTTGTCAATGGTTTTTAAATGCGAGACTTATCAATATTTTCAATCCTGATCATAATTTTAACGTGGATACCTTAAATTCAACAAAGGGAGGGATTAAAGTCTCTGTTCACATCAGCTTTCAAATCCAACTGCAGCATCTGGTTCATTTCTGTAATGGCAATACCTCAGAATGAATCGACTGGTAAACCATAATGTGTGATAACATTGGCACATCTGTGGCAATGTAAACAGCAGGCTGTTGAAACTTCAGCAGGGCAACTGACATCATGCAATAGATTAGGCAGTGTGGCAAAGTGACAGATAGAGGCTGAGAGAAGAGGAAGACACTGGTTAATTAGTAGTGAGCAGCAGGTAGCCTGAAAAGTTCAGTTTCCATCAAAAAGCCAATCATCTAAGGAAGACCCCTCTCCTTTGTTTGCCTCCTTTTAAAAAAAATATACACATCCAGCATCCATGCTCAGTTTGATCTTAGAGTAAGATAAAAGTTCAGCACGACATTGAGGGCCGAAGGGCCTGTACTGTGCTGCACTGTTCTATGTTCTATATATTTTTGTTAAAAAAAAAAGTAATTCCAGTCTCTATACACCCATGTAAAATTTACAATTCACAGTGCACAAACATTTACTGGATTTAATTTCCTCAAAAAAGCAGCCGTTTAAGCCTTGGCTCATTTACCATTGTATCGCAACAAATACACAAGCAGCTGCCAAAGAAACATCACAAAATGCTTTCACGAACTTTGCTTAACGACGGATATAAAGTAGTTACCATTCACAAAATATTCAGCCTTTTCCAAATATAGTAGTTTCTGCTTGATTCATGCCCAACAAAATGTTTTTTTTAAAAAAAAACCATCAGTACAAATTCAGATGTGGTTTACCATCAAATAGGAACTTATTTTCTATTCCCAAAACTTTTACAAAAATGTTCAGGCATCAGTTGCAATCTTTCGAGTCTCTCAGTACCAAAAGGTGACTCATTTGACAAGGACTATTGTTCTGAGCAAAGGTTTGCAAGTAATTGAGCTGGAAAATATAACAAAGTGAATCTGCAGGAATCAGACTAACATTTTATAGAAGTAAATCTTCAGTTCTAGACAGATTGCCTGGAAGTAATTTGTACTTAACTTGCAAATAAAAATTATTTTCCACTTGAATGAACAATAACCTCTTCTGTCTTTTTAGTGGGTAAGAACCAAATCCTGTCTGTACATGAATGTTGAACCCTTCAGGGAGATACTGTTTATAAGAAAGCTAAAGCAAGGTAAGTCATCTAGTAACTTACTGATCTCTGTGTTCAACGGCATATGTAAATGCAGGAAGTTGCTGTCCAACTTACTTAACATTGAATACTAATAACTTAGTTCTTCTTTCTGCAAAATCCACATCATTATTAATTCATCTCTATATACTGATGAACTGAAGGATCGTATGGTTTGCTTGAGTCGATGGGGATTAAACTGTTGTGTGATAGTAATGCAAAACACTTAAGTTACAGCCTAAATCACACCCCACATTTTGTTTTGTATTTGAAGTGTTGGAAGTATTTTATGTTCCTGGCATTGCCCAATTCCATCTTGCCCCCACACCCACATACTGTTCTTCAGTTGAAGTGTCTCCCATCTTTTGATCCGTTATTTTGTAACCAGCTCTTGTCCACTACACTCAACCTCTCTGAATTATAGTCTACATTAGAGTGGTACTGGAAAAGCACAGCAGGTCAGGCAGCATCCGAGGAGTGGGAAAATCGACGTTTCAGGCAGGAGCCATTCGTCAGGAATGAGCCTGATGAAGGGCTTTTGCCTGAACCATCGATTTTCCTGCTGCTCAGATGCTGCCTGACCTGCTGTGCTTTTCCAGCACCACTCTAATCTTGACTCTAATCTCCAGCAGCTGCAGTCCTCACTTTCGCCTCTCTGGATTATATCTGATTGATTATTGCTGTTTGCTAACTGCAGCTTTCTGATGGAAGTTGTTAGTCAGAAAATGTTCCACTGCAGATGTCATTTCACTCTGCTCCTGCCTGAGTCTGTGGGCTAAAATTACTTTAAGAAATATCAGTATCAGGGGATTATGTCGTGTGTTTTCATTAAATGCGTTCGATATATTTAATCTGACTAAAATTGATTTATATTCTGGAGACCAGTTCCTGTCACCCGTTATTAAGTGAATTGACTTTCCATTCCCCATTCACTTTTCAATTTCATGGTAAAGTACACCCAGACATTAATTATTGTTTAATTGTAACTATTACAAGCTACATGATATTTAAGAGATAAGAAGTCTCTCATCCAAAAGCAATTTTTCAATCTGAGCCATCAGGGATTTTCGAAATGAGAAGACTCTCTCAATACACATATTTCAATCTATTGTAGGATGTTAGCACAGAAAACAAACCATTATAATTAAAAAGACACAGCTGTTCTACTTCTATAAGAAGAAATTTAGCAAAGAATTTAAAAATAAAAATAGTCTTTTTGACTTATTACTGGAAGCAGCTGTATAAAATATGATAAGTTCATCTTTAAAGTACATGAAGTGCATAACCTAATCAATAATATTGTGGTTTACCAAGTTCACCACACTAACACCAACATTTTCCAATAAGGTGTTGTTATTTAGTGTTCTCTTTATTTTCCTTTCCTTTTGACTTCTTTTCCCCTCTTTTCTGTGGCGGGTTGGTCGACAACGCGGCACGGCAGTGAGAGCAGGCCGCATGTGGAGTGGCAGACCTGGTTCTTCCCGGCGTTAGGAGGGGATTGCAGAAAGGATGTTCCCCTGGGAGTCAGAGGAGGCAGCGACACAGGCGAGGATGTTCTCCCGGTGATGGGATGCCGGAGGCAGCGAGTGCATTCTCCCACCGTTCGAGGCCCGTGGCAAGTGGGAGGGAGGTTGTCCTCCTACTGTTTGAGGCCTGTGGCAGCAGTAGGAGGGTGATTCTCCTGGCATCAGGGAGCCAGCAGCAAGGTTATTTTCCCAGTGATCGGGAACGTTGGTACCAGCAGCAGCGGAGTCTTCAAGATGACAGTGCCGTCAAAGCAACGTCTACTGTGATTGTAGCCCGGCAGCAGCCTGGCCTTGCAGCAGTAGTAGACTCGCCAAATTTAAGGGCATTTAAATGGTCTTTGGATAGGCATATGGACAAGAATGGAATAGTGTAGGTTAGATGGGCTTCAGATTGGTTTCACAGGTCGGCACAACATCGAGGGCCGAAGAGCCTGTACTGCGCTGTAATGTTCTATGTTCTATATTCCATGTTGGTGGGCCTGGTACTGGTGGTAGTGAGGCAGTAGAGGCCTCCCTTGAGGCTAGGTGCTCGCATGAACTGGGTGGGAAAGAGTGATATTATGAATTTTTATATTTCTTATTTTTCTACTTTATTTCTCTGACCTATAATGCTGGACTATTTGTTTCCTTTCTTTTTTTGTTTCCTAAGAATTTAATCTGAAGTATTTGTACCTAACACGGTGTTGTAATGCAGCAAAGGTAAACATTTCACTGTACCCATCTAAGTACATGTAACAATAAAGCTAATTCAATTCAATTCAAACTTCAGTAAAGCCTTTGATAAGGTTCCACATGGTAGGCTGTTGGAGAAAATGCAGAGGCATGGGATTGAGGGTGATTTAGCAGTTTGGCTTAGAAACTGGCTTTCTGGAAGATGGCAGCGAGTGATGGTTGATGGAAAATATTCAGCTGGGGGTCCAGTTACTAGCGGTGTGCCACAAGGATCTGTTTTGGGACCACTGCTGTTTGCCATTTTTATAAGTGACTTAGATGTAGGCATAGGTGGATGGATTAGTAAATTTGCAGATGACACTAAAGTCGGTGGAGTAGTGGACAGTTTGGAAGAATGTTACAGGTTGCAGGGGGACATGGAGAAACTGCAGAATTGGGCTGAGAGGTGGCAAATGGAGTTCAATGCAGCTAAATGTGAGGTGATGCACTTTGGGAAGAATAACAGGAAGGCAGAGTACTGGGTCAATGGAAAGATTCTTGGTAGTGTGGATGTGCAGAGGGATCTTGGAGTCCATGTACATAGATCCCTGAAGTTGCCACCCAAGTGAATAGTGCTGTTAAGAAGGCATACGGTGTGTTAGGTTTCATTGGTAGAGGGATTGAGTTCCTGAACCGCAATATCATGCTGCAACTATACAAAACGCTGGTGCGGCCACACTTGGAATATTGTGTACAGTTCTGGTTGCCCCATTACAGGAAGGATGTGGAAGCATTGGAAAAGGTGCAGAGGAGATTTACCAGGATATTGCCTGGTTTGGAGGGAAGGTTTTATGAGGAAAGGCTGAGAGACTTGGGTGTGTTCTCATTGGAAAGAAGAAGGCTAAGGGGGGATTTGATAGAGACATACAAGATGATCAGAGGATTAGATAGGGTAGACAGTGAAATACTTTTTCCTAGGATGATGACATCAGCTTGTATGAGAGGGCATAACTACAAATTGAGGGGTGATAGATTTAAGACAGATGTCAGAGGCAGGTTCTTTATGCAGAGAGTGGTAAGGGCGTGGAATGCCCTACCTGCTAATGTAGTTAACTCAGCCACATTAGGGAGATTTAAACAATCCTTAGATAAGCACATGGATGATTTTAGGATAGTGTAGCGGGACGAGCTGAGAATAGTTCCCAGGTTGGCGCAACATCGGGGGCCGAAGGGCCTATTCTACGCTGTATTGTTCTATGTTCTAATACTGTCCCTCTCCGTCTACCCACTCTCCTGTAACCAATTCCATTCGGGTGTAAACTATCTGGTGAAAATAAAGGTTGCAAAAAATAAACTTTAGTTTCTCAGGTTTTATATCTAGAGGGATAGATTTAAAAAGTAGAGATGGCATGCTAAATCTGTCATGAACATTGGTGAGATCAATTTAAGAATACTGTATGCAGTTCAGATCACCATAATATCAAAATTATCTGGAAGCACTGGAGATGGTGAACATTTGTAAGAATGATATCAGAAATAATGGTCAAATATTTCAGAAAAGGATTGACAATTTGGTTTCCTTGTCTCTTAAAAAAAACTTGTGGGCTGGGCTTTCAACAGTGCTTTAAAATTATGGAAGGTTTTGACAAGAATGGATTCAGAGAGAACGTTTCCACTTGTGTGAAAGGATAAAGCAAGAGGCCATCATAATGTAGGTCCTACATCATAACCTATCCCCCCCAAACACGACCTGGGACAAAGACTCAGGAGGCAGGCTGGATTCAGGCAGTAGCAGACCTTTATTCAAGAAACAACCAGTTAATGCAGGTGGAGAACAAAGATCGTCCCTGAGTCTGGCCTCAACGTGAGAACCCAGTCGTTCCCTTAATCTACAGCTCAGATCAGAAGAGTGATCAATGACACACTCTGATGTTTACCCTGAAATGCAGCATTTTTATACATTTTGTGTTACAATAATCACATACAGTATGATCACTGTGTCCTTCCCCCTTATTCCATTCTCTCAATCCTGTGAAACGTCTAAGTAATGATGGGCATTCCTATGGACTGCCCCAGGTTCCCATGACCTCATGGTGTTTAACAAATATTTTAATCTCAGGGCCTTGGGATCTTTTATGCTTCATATTAAATCACATTCCAAACTTTTTGGTTATATTCCTTCGAGTCTGTCCAGACTTGCTTATCTCTAAGGACTGCTTGAATTCTGTTATTCATTGTATTCATATGCTATCTCAATCAAATTCTGTTGTTCCTCTTATATTTTCCACTGTCCCAATTATATATATAAGACAGTTGGTTTTAATTAACTACTATAAGATTCGTAGCATTAATTTCCTATTATAAAGTTACTTGTACTTTTTAACTAATAAATTGGGAGCAATCCATTTTGTTCAGGATTTGCCAGACATTCCTTTAGAGATAATGAAAGCATTTCCCAACACTAATTAACTTTACATCTAGGTTTAAATGTTTTTTCCCCTTAATGCTTCTGTTATACTTTGGTTATATGGGTATCTATAATTATGTTGAAATCTATCTCTGTGACTATTTGAAGAATCTTTAACTCAAATCTATTTTTTAATATTGCAAATAACTTCAAAGAAACAACTGATTACTGCAAGATAATTTCAGCTGTAGTTTCACAGTTGCTCAATGAGTTAGGCAGACTGGTTTCCAGGCTGAGATTTATACCCCTTGTTCTAACTGATGCTGTTCACCTGATGTGACAACATGCTTTCGTTAAGAAGGCTGGAATCAATCACTTGTTGTTTCTTAATGAACTTGTGTTAATCCTTAGATATCCTCTTATCAAACTGTCTCGGATGATTACCTGTAGGGGCGCCTGTTCACCTTGGAGCAGCCCTGTTCATTCTGTTTAGCTGAAATGCTGGAGCAGACTGTTCAATTCTATTTATCCCTTTTCGGCCATTTTGTGTCCTTCAAACATGGGCCGCCTTTATCGATAGTCATCAAGAAATCCAACAGGGAATCTTCTCTGCCTAAAGAGTAGTGAGAATGTGGAACTCTCTTACTTCAAAAAGAGATCCAAGTGAATGTTATAGATGTATTTAAAGAGAAGTTAGAAAGTGTATGAGTGAGAATAATACAGAGAATTATAATGATAAATCTATATGTAGAAACATGGAATCTAGCTAGAATACACCAGGTTGGACTGGTTAGGCCAAGTGGGCTGTTTCTTGTACTATACATCCCGTGTAACTCTATATGTGTCATTGAATATGGGAAGACTGCAAATACCATAAGCATAATTTTGTTTGAAAGTGATCAAAGCAGGTCCATCATGTCAAGCATTAGCCTTGACTTCTCCCTCACAATTAATTTCTGATTATCAATTTAATTTGCTTTCAAAATGATTTTCTCAAAGTCATTTCCACAGAAAAATTCATTGTACTTTAGCATAATGTGATTTTCTACAAAACTCAAAAATCATTGATTATGATGTGACAATAAGGCCTTTGAAATCATTCAGCTGTTCAATTGTTGTCAATGTTAATGTATTTGTTTAAAATTCCTTTAAATGCTACATGCACAAACGCATCACCAGACTTATTTAAAACAGGTTAGCATTGTCATTTATTTTTTATTCATTGGATGTGGATATCACTGACTGGGTCAGCACTTATTACCCATTACTAATTGTCCAGAATGCAGTTAAATGTCAACCACAGTGTTGTTGGTTTGGAGTTAGGTGTAGACTGGCATCTTCCTTTGTTAAAGGATGTTAGCGAGCCAGATGTTTTTTTTACCCCTGACATTCTACAATGGTTTCAGTCATCATTAGACTCGTAATTCCAGATTTTTATTGAATTCAATTCAATCATCTGTAATGGCATGATTTAAACCCAGGTCCCCAGAACATTACAAACGTCTTTGTATTAATAGTATAGCAGTAATAACACTATGCCATTGTCTCCCTTAATATAGTGAAGAGAAGTACCGGGGAACAGATTAAGCTTTTAGCATGATTTCATGGCCAAGTTTCTTATTATTCTATAGGGTAAAACATTTGAAAGCACAGATAGCTACATAGCAAGGATAAATTGGGTAAGGTTTTCTAGATTATTTGGATACAATAGTTTTAATGAGTGGTTTGTTCACACCAGAATTTTAAAAACTGTAAAACTGTTTTTGGGGCAGCATGGTGGCTCAGTGCTTAGTACTGCTGCCTCACAGTGCCACAGACCTGGGTTTGATTCCAGCCTCGGGCAACTGTCGGTGTCTGCGTGGGTTTCCACTGGGTGCTCTAGTTTCCTCCCACAATCCAAAGATGTACAGGTCAGGTGAATTGGCCATGTTAAATTGCCCATAGAGTTCAGGGATGTGTAGGTGCATTAGTCATGGGAAATGGAGAGTAATAAGGTAGGGGAATGGGTCTGGCTGGGTTACTCTTCAAAGGGACTTGTTTGGCCAAATGGCCTGTTTCCACACTGTCAGGATTCTATGATAATGCAATTAGAAAATTCATAATATGATCAGGCAAGGTCAACATGGTTTTCCAAAAGGAAAATTGTATTTGACGAATGTATTATAATTTCTTTTGGATGCAAAATGTAGAGGAGGTAAATAGGAATCAGTAGTGTGGTATATCTGGATTGCAAAAAATGCACTGGATAAGGAGTTGATATATTAGGGGTGTATGGATATATTTCCCTCAGTTCCATTAGCATTAATCTTGCCATAATCATGATGATTATGAATGTGAATGTTACCCACAAATCTATGAGTTCTTACCTTGCCTGTTAAGCTTTTGTGAGGATTGTTAATGGACAGGTAGCAAAATGCAGATGTAATGGAGGATCTGAAACCAAACTAGAAGTTCCTGGAAAAACTCAGCAGGTCTGGCAGCATCTATGGGGAGAAAGCACAATTAATGTTTCAAGTCCAGTGTTTTTACATGGAGATTCTTCATCAGTTTCAGTTCTCCAGCATCCATAATTCTTTGCTTTATTTTATTATAGGGGATTTCAGGTTGGCAGGCTGTGACTAGTGGAGTGGATCAGTGCTATTTATATATCATTTATACATAATATAATATATTTATATTTACTATTATATTTACAACATATTTACATATATCACTGGTATTTATAATTTATATGAATAACCTTGATAAAGATACAGAAAGTAATGTACCTAAGTTTGCTGACAATCCAAAGAATTGAATAATGGAAATATAAGTTATGAGGCGGTTGTAAAGATATCAAACAAGTTAAGTGGGCGGACAAGAACACTTCATTGGAGCATAATCTGGAAAAGCTATTCACCGAGTTTGTAAAAATAGAAAAGCATTAAACCTGCAAGTGCTGGTGGTCGGAGAGATTTGTCTGTACTTGCACAAGGAATATAGATACAGATAGAATACAGATATAGTAAGCAATCAGGAAGGCAAATGTTTAGATGCGGGTTGAGCAGTTGATATGGTTTCCATGGATTTGGATAAGGCTTATGACAACGTCCCACACAGGAAACTGATAAAGAGGTAAAAGGTCATGACATCCAAGACAAGATAGCAAGATGGATCCAAAATTGGCTTAGTGATTGCAGACAGAGGGTAGTGAGTGAAGGCTATTTGTGTGATGGGAGGCTGGTGTACAGTAGCATAACATAAGGATACAGGAGAATATAAATGGATTTGTTTAATTGGCAGATCAATGACAGGTGGAATTTAACCCTGATAAATGTGAGGTAATACACTTTGAAATAAGTAACAAATCAATTGAGTGCTCAATGAATGTGAGGACACTAGGAAGCTCAGAGGAGCAGAAAGACTTTGGGATGCTTGTCCATGGATCCCTGGAGGTGGCAAGGCAGATTAATAAGTGTGTTAAGAAGGTACATGGGACAATTGCCTTTATCAGTTGTCACATAGATTATAATTTCAGGGAAGTCATGTTGGAGCTGTAGAGAACGTTGGTTAGGCCACAGCTGGAATACTGTGTGCCATTCTGGTTACCACACCATATCAAGGATATGACTGCATCAGAGGCGATTTTGCTTCGGATAGAGCATTTCACTCTCTGTCATTCAATCCAAACCCTAACTCTTGTAAACTTACATGCCCTCGGCAGTAGCTACCCACTCGATGAGGTCACATTCTGACCTGCACCAAAGTAACAAGCATGTCACCCATTCTTATTTCTCCTATGACTTGCCTTTCTCTCATTCCAGGAGAAAAGCAGCCCACAATAGGGCAGAAAGAGTCAAGATGGGTTTTGGCGAGCCTTGACATTGGATTCTTCACCCAAGATCCTGGTCTGACTACCCTGAACAGCTGATGTGTTGAAGCCCCTGGACTGGTATCAGAGGCTGTCCTTGGTATTACTGTGCTGGAATGCATTGAGTAAAGCCTTCACTTCACTGAAGATTGCTGACAACCATGACAAGCTTCCCAGGTTTGTGTTTGTGCTAAACTGCAACCCAATGAAACTGTACTGGAATGTCAGGCATCTGTAGCAGAAGGACAAAAGTGAAAAAGGGCAAGCCAAGGCTGGATTGATGTGTACATCCTCGTGTGTCCCTGAGTGCAGGATCTTTTCTGCAGCATAAGACCATAAGACATGAGATAGCTTTGGCAAATAGGTTAAGGAGTTTCCAAAGGGTTTATATAAATATGTTAAGGACAGAAGGGTAACTAGGGAGAGAATAGGGCTCCTCAAAGATTAGCAAAGCGACCTATGGGTGGAGCTGCAGGAGATGGGGAAGATGCTAAACGAGTAATTTGCATCAGTGTTTACTGGGGGAAGGACATGGGAGGTATAGAATGTGGGGAAATAGATGGTGACATCTTCAAAAATGTCCATATTGCATAGGAGGAAGTCCTGGATGTCTTGAAACACATAAAAGTGGATAAATTCCCAGGATCTGATCAGGTGTACCCTAGAACTCAGTGGGAAATTAGGGAAGTGATTGCTGGCCCATTGCTGTCATATTTGTATCGTCGATAGTCACAGGTGAGGTGCCAGAAGACTGGAGATTGGCTAACATGGTGCCACTGTTTAAGAAAGATGATAAGGACAAGCCAGGCAATTATAGACCAGTGAGCCTGACATCGGTGGTGGGCAAGTTGTTGGAGGGAATCCTGAGGGACAGGATTTACATGTATTTGGAAAGGCAAGGACTGATTAGGGATAGTCAACACGGCTTTGTCTGTGGAAAATCATGTCTTACAAAATTGATTGAGTTTTTTGAAGAAGTAACAAAAAGGATTGATGAGGGCAGAGTGGTGGACATGATCTATATGGACTTCAGTAAGACGTTCGAAAAGGTTCCCCACGGGAGACTGATTAGCAAGATTAGATCTCATGGAATACAGGGAGAACTAACCATTTGGATACAGAACTGGCTCAAAGGTAGAAGCTGAAAATGTGTTGCTGGAAAAGCGCAGCAGGTCAGGCAGCATCCAGGGAACAGGAGAATCAACGTTTCGGGCATAAGCCCTTCTTAAGGAAAGGACAGAGGGTGGTGGTGGAGGGTTGTTTTTCAGACTGGAGGCCTGTGACCAGTGGAGTGCCACAAGGATCAGTGCTGGGTCCACTACCTTTTGTGATTTATATGAATGATTTGGATCTGAACATAAGAGGTACAGTTAGTAAGTTTGCAGATGACACCAAAATTGGAGGTGTAGTGGACAGAAAAAAGGTTACCTCAGATTACAACAGGATCTGGACCAGATGGGCCAATGGGCTGAGAAGTGGCAGATGGAGTTTAATTTAGATAAATGTGAGGTGCTGCATTTTGGAAAAGCAAATCTTAGCAGGACTTACACTCTTAACAGTAAGGTCCTAGGGAGTGTTGCTGAACAAAGAGACCTTGGAGTGCAGGTTCATAGCTCCTTGAAAGTGGAGTCACAGGTAGATAGGATAGTGAAGGTGGCATTTGGTATGCTTTCCTTTATTGGTCAGAGTATTGAGTACAGGAGTTGGGAGGTCATGTTGCGGCTGTACAGAACATTGGTTATGCCACAGTTGGAATATTGCGTGCAATTCAGGTCTCCTTTCTATCGGAAAGATGTTGTGAAACTTGAAAGGGTTCAGAAAAGATTTACAAGGATGTTACCAGGGTTGGAGGATTTGAGCTGCACAGAGAGGCTGAAAGACTGGTCATGCTTTCCCTGGAGTGTCAGAGGCTGCGGGATGACCTTATAAAGGTTTATAAAATCTTGAGGGGCATGAATAGAATAAATAGACAAGGTCTTTTTCTTATGGTAGGGGAGTCTAGAACTAGAAGGCATAGGTTTAGGGTGAGAGGGGAAAGTTTAAAGGGGACCTAAGGGGCAAGATTTAAAGGGGACCTAAGGGGCAACGTTTTCATGGGTGGTATGTGTATGGAATTAGCTGCCAGAGGAAGTGGTGAAGGCTGGTACAATTGCAGCATTTAAAAGGCATCTGGATGGGTATATGAATAAGGGCCAGGTGCTGGCCAATGGGACTAGATTGGGTTGGGAATCTGGTCGGCATGAACAGGTTGGGCCGAAGGTTCTGTTTCCATGCTGTACATCTCTATGACTCCATGACATAGGAGCTGAAAGTAGGCTATTCAGCCCATCAAGGTCAAGGTGAGGGTGATAGGACAGATTGGGGTGGGGGCGGAGAGGTCGGGAAGAAGATTGCAGGTTAGGGAGGCGGTGCTGAATTTGATGGATTTGACTGAGACAGGCTGGGGGGAGGGGAAATGAGGAAACTGGTGAAATCCGAGTTCATCCCTTGTGGTTGGAGGGTTCCGAGCCGGAAGATGAGGCGTTCTTCCTCCAACCACAAGGGATGAACTCGGATTTCACCAGTTTCCTCATTTCCCCTCCCCACAGCCTGTCTCAGTCAAATCCATCAAATTCAGCACCGCCTCCCTAACCTGCAAACTTCTTCCCGACCTCTCCGTCCCCACCCCAGTCTGACCTATCACCCTCACCTTGACCTCTTTCCACCTATCACATTTCCAACGCCCCTCCTCCAAGTCCCTCCTCCCTACCTTTTATCT
>NC_057710.1:145545872-145550374 GCF_004010195.1 Chiloscyllium plagiosum | reverse complement strand
TTCTTCCCGACCTCTCCGCCCCCACCCCAATCTGTCCTATCACCCTCACCTTGACCTTTTTCCACCTATCACATTTCCGACGCCCCTCCCCCAAGTCCCTCCTCCCTATCTTTTATCTTAGCCTGCTGGACAAACTTTCCTCATTCCTGAAGAAGGGCTAATGCCCGAAACGTCGATTCTCCTGTTCCCTGGATGCTGCCTGACCTGCTGCGCTTCTCCAGCAACACATTTCCATCTCTGATCTCCAGCATCTGCAGACCTCATTTTCTCTATTCAGCCCATCAAGTCTATTCCATCATTCAATCATGGCTGCTAAGTTTCTCAACCCCGTTCTCCTACTTTCTCTCTGTAACCCTTGATCCCCTTTACAATCAAGAACCTATCCATCTCAGTCTTAAATATGCTCAATGACCTGGCCTCCACAGCCTTCTGTGGCAATGAATTCCATAGATTCACCACTCTCTGGCTGAAGAAGTTTCTCCTTACCTCTGTACTGAAAGGTCTTCCCTTTACTCTTCGGCTGTACCCTTGGGTCCTAGTCTGTTCGTCCAATGGAAGCATCTTCCCAATATCCACTTTGTCCCAGCCATTCAGTGTTCAGTTAGATCCCCCCCCTCATCCTTCTCAACTCTATCGAGGATAGACCCAGACTCCTCAAACATTCCTCATAAGTTAAGTATTTCATTCCTGGGACCATTCTCGTGAACCTCCTCTGAACATGCTCCGGGGCCAGTACATCCTTCCTGAGATATGGGGTCCAAAACTGCACACAACACTCCAAATGTGGTCTGACCAGAGTCTTAGAGAGCCTCAGAAGAACAACCCTACTTTTATAAACACCTTTGGTTAGAGGCTCTTTCCTTTCCTATTTCACAGCAGAAATTCATCCCAAGGAAGAAATAATACACTAAGGATGAGGTAACAATGGCTGACAAGGAAAGTTAGGGACATAATAAAAGCAAATGCAAAAGCGTCCAATGAGGTGAAGATTGGTGGGAAGCCAGAGGATTGGGAAGCTTTTAAAAACCCAACAAACTAAAAAAGCATGGGGTGCGAAGGAAAGACGAAAGTAAGCTAGCTAGTAACATAGAATAGAATTGCTAGAGTGTTTTTTAGATATCCACAAAGTAGGAGAAAGGCAAGAGTGGATATTGGACCACTGGAAAACGAGGCTGGAGAAATAGTAACCTATAACAAAGAAATGGTTGAGGAATAGATACTTAGCATCAGTCTTCATGGTGGAAGACACCAGCAGCACACCAGAACTTTGGGAGAATCAGGGCAGAGATGTAGTGCAGTGGTAATCGCAAAGGGGATAGTGCTGCAGAAGCAGAAAGATTTGAAGGTCACCCAGACTCCTTGATGGACTACACCAGAGTTCTGAAGAAGATAGCTGAGAGGATTGTAGAGGCATTGGTAGTGATCTTGCAGGAAACACTGGAATCAGGGAGAATTCCAGAGGACTGGAAAATGACCAAAGAAACACCTCGGTTTAAGAAGAGAGGAAGGCAGAAGATATGAAACTTTGTTGTGCCTGACAAATCTATTAGAATTGTTTGATGATGTAATGAAAAAGTTAAACAAGGGAGAGCCAGTGGACATGATCAATTTGGATTTCCAGAAGGCTTTTGACAAGGTGACGCACAAAGGCTTACTAAATAAGAGCCATGATGTTCGGGGGCAAGATATTGGCATTGATAGAGGAATAAAGTCAAAAAGTGTGGCGCTGGAAGAGCACAGCTGGTCAGGCAGCATCTGAGGAGCAGGAGAGTCAGCTTTTTGAGCATAAGCTGTGGTGGCCAAGTCATTGAGTAGATTTAAGATAAAGATTGAGGAACATATCAGCCACGATCAAATGATAGAATGGAATCAATGAACTGAATGGCCTAATTCTGCTCCAATGTCTTATGGTCTTCTGTGGGTACAAACAATGACTGCTGAACCTGGGGGGACTGCATTGATGGTAGCAAAGACTAAAACCTCCTTGTGCCTGTACTGACCCCTTTCTGTCAAAATGAAAATAGTCCCCTGGCTCCAGGAATAGGGGACCCGTGACCCGGCCTATAGTGTTATGACTGTGATGTACTAGCCCGCTCTATACTGGTTGGGTAGCTGAGGATGGTTGCTCATCTTTTACATCAGTTGCCCAATGTCTCCATGAATTCTGATGGCTCCCCTGTACATGTGCACCTGGTTCACCCTGCATGCTCCCTGTGCTAGCTATTTGCAACTTTGGAATTGTTTGAGTCAGGCCTTTTATATTGATGCTACAACCAGCTTACACGCATTTCATTCGCTGGCCTGGCAGCTTTCAAACACCAACCACCCCTCCCCTTTTCTCCCCCTCCAGTTGAAAATTCAAACACTGTCCTGATGCAATCAGATCTAGGGTTACCTTCTGTGTTCTTGACTTTCAAATTATGCTCACACCCATCGTCACCATTACATCCATGTCATCAAATCTGTAGGACTCTTCCTCTCAACCTCTTCTCTCACCTGAGGTGTGGTAACCCACTGGCTAAACCACCACCAGGTGTCTTTCTCCAATGAAGAGCAGTCTTATTGTCCAGCAGGAATAAACTGTGGGATGGTGAGTTGAAAAGAAACTCTTGGAGGCTGCATCATCAAGACTGACATGACCCAAAAGAAAGAAGGCTCAAAGACAGGCACTGTGGTGATCACATCCAGGGATGTCGGATGCGATGCAATGGCAGCGATTACAACTCGAGGGCTGAATTGATTGACAGGGGAACAGTGAGAGATCTTTATACCAGAGGCTGAGGTTGGAAACAAGGTGAAATTATAAATCAAGTCACATTTGTTCAAGGAGGGATGCAGGGCTTGTGGATGCATAGGGTAAATCAACGTTGTATCAACTATTCAAAGTGAAATGTATATACTTTTTACTGAGCTGTGGGATGTGAGCATCACTGGCTGGCCAGCATTTATCACGCATCCCTAGTTGCCCTTGAGAAGGTGGTGGTGAATTGCCTTCTTAAACCATTGCAGTCCATCTGCTATATGGCAGACCTGCAATGTTATTTTATCTGAAATATGATTTTCACAATAATTCATGTGTAATTTGTTTTAGATATGATTTATATAATGGTAAAAAATATAAAGAATGAAATATTTATGGTGATTCCTATGGTCACTAATGGGGTTCAACATAACTAAAGAGGATCTATCGAATATATTGACGATACTTTAACCTGATAAATCACAGGGACCAGGTGAGATGTATCCAATGGAAGTGAGAATGGAAATTTATGCAGTATTTCCCATAATGTTTCATTTTCCTTAGACTCAAGGGTGGTGTTGGGGATAGAAGATATTGTGGTCCTGTTAAAAAGTGATGCATGGTTTAGTTCCTGAAAAAATAATTCAGTCTAAAATTGACAATGACATGGACAAATGCGGATCACTTAGGAAGAGCAAAAATGGATTTATTAAGGGCATATCATGTTTAACTAACTGACTTTTTAAAAGGCATGACAGAAAAGATTGATGAGGATAACGCTTTTGATGCGGCACACATGGACATCCAAAAGCTATTTGGTTTTGTACAACAGGCCTGTGAGGAACGTTAAAGCTGATGGATTAAAAGGAACAATAGCAATAGGAATAAATATTGTCCAATTGATAGGGAACAGAGAGTAATGGTTAGTAGATAGCTTGAAGGGCTAGTTCAGGGAATTTTGGGACCCTTGCTTTTTCTTTTATGTCTTAATGATGCTGATACTTATAGAGTCACAGAGTAATACAGCATGGGAACAGGCCGTTCGGCCCAAACTGGTTCATGCTGACCAAGGTGTCCACTCAGCTCGTTTCAATTGCCCACATTTGGTCCATATTCTTCTAAACCCTTCCACTTCACCAGTGGCTAAAGATGAAGCAAAAATCTCTGCAAGGGCCTCTGCAATTTCCTACATTTTCTCCCACAGTGTCCGAGGATGGACTTGATCAGGCCCAGGGGATTTATTCACCTTAATGCATTTTAAAGCTACAAACACCTTCTCTCTAGTTATATGTATGCGGTTCAAAACACGCCCACTTGTTTCCTTTATTTCCACAGCATCCATGATTGTCTCCTCAGTAAACACGGAGGAGAAATATTCATTAAAAACCTCCATCTCCTGTGGCTCCACACATAGACCGCCAAGCTGATCTTTTCCCGCGAGGAGGTTGAGCAATTCATCAACTTCACCAACACATTCCACCATGACCTTAAATTTACCTGGACCATCTCTGACACCTCCTTCCCCTTCCTGGACCTCTCCATCTCCATTAATGACGACCGACTTGACACTGACATTTTTTACAAACTCACCAACTCCCACAACTACCTGGATTACACCTCTTCCCACCCTACCTCTTGCAAAAATGCCATCCCGTATTCCCAATTCCACCGCCTCTGACGTATCTGCTCCCAGGAGGACCAGTTCCACCACAGAACACACCAGATGGCCTCCTTCTTCAGAGACCGCAATTTCCCTTCCCAC
>NC_057710.1:145501174-145544998 GCF_004010195.1 Chiloscyllium plagiosum | reverse complement strand
ACCTGCCTAGCTCCTTTTCCACCTATCCACTCCACCCTCTCTTCTCTGACCTATCACCTTTATCCCCTCCCCCACTCACCCATTGTACTCTATGCTACTTTCTCCACACCCCCACCCTCCTCTAGCTTATCTCTCCACGCTTCAGGCTCACTGCCTTTATTCCTGATGAAGGGCTTTTGCCCGAAACCTCGATTTTGCTGCTCGTCGGATGCTGCCTGAATTGCTGTGCTCTTCCAGCACCACTGATCCAGAATCTGGTTTCCAGCATCTGCAGTTATTGTTTTTACCTTGTTGATCTTTAAGGGAACCTATTCTCTCCCTCGCCATCCTTATACTCTTAATATAGCTATAGTACCTCTTGGGATTATCTTTAACCTTATCTGGCAGATCCATCTCATACCTTCTTTTTGCTCTTCTGATTTCCCTCTAAAGTGTGCTCTTACACTTTTTATAGTCATCTAAGGATTCACTTGAGCCCGACAGCTTAAACCTAATGTGCACCGCCTTCTTTTTTCCTGAACAGAGCCTCAGTATCCCTAGTCAGCCAGGGATCCCTAAACCTGATAGCTTCTCCCTTTACCCTAACAGGGACATATTTGATATTACACATTTAAAAACCTCTCATTTACTTGTTGTTCCTTTTCCTTCAAACAGACTCACCCAATAAACGTCTGCTAGATCCTGTCTAATGACCCCAAAATTGGTCCTGCTCCAGTTTAGCACCTTAATGTGTGGACCTATCCGAACTGTATTCATAACTTTGTCAAAACTAAAAGAGTTATGGTCACTGGACCCAAAGTGCTCTCCAACTGACACTGTTGTTAAAGGGGCAGACATGGCGGTCAGTAGAGTGGTATGAACTTCCTGTCAGATGTGGGAGATCAGAAAGCAGGCAACTGTAAGTGTGTCTGGCTGCAGCTCCTCACAGATTACATGGATCGGTTGGAGAAACAGTTGGATGCACTGAGGAGCTAACAAGAGGTGCAGTGGACTGTGAAAATGATTACCTCAGAGTGCAGCGGGATCTTAATCAGATGGGCCAATGGGCCGAGTAGTGGCAGATGGGAGTTTACTTTAGTTAAATGTGAGGTGCTGCATTTTGGAAAGGCAAATCCGGCAAGGACTTACACACTTAATGGTAAGGTCCTGGAGAGAGTTCATGAACAAAGAGACCTTGGAGTCCAGGTTCATTGTTCCTTGAAAGTGGAGTCCCAGGTAGACAGGATACTGAAAAAGGTGTTTGGAATGCTTGCCTTTATTGGTCAGTGCACTGAGTACAGGAGTTGGGAGGTCATGTTGCAGATGTACAGGACATTGGTTATGCCATCTTTGGAATCTTGCATGCAATTGTGGTCTCATTCGTAGCGGAGAGATGTTGTGAAACTTGACAGGGTTCACAAAACATTTACAAGGATGTTGCCAGGGTTGGAGGGTTTGAGCTATAGGGAGAGGCAGAATAGGCTAGGGCTGTTTTCCCTGGAGTGTCAGAGGCTGAGGGGTGACCTTATGGAGGTTTACAAAATCATGAGGGGCATGGATAGGATAAATAGACAAGGTCCTTTCCTTGGGTTGGGGGAGTCCAGAACTAAAGGGCACAGGTTTAATGTGAGAAGGGAATGATTTAAAAGGGACCTAAGGGTCAACCTTTTCATGCAGAGGGTGGTGCGTGTATGGAATGAGTTACTAGAGGAAGTGGTGGAGGCAACATTTAAAAGGCATCTGGATGGGTATATAAATAGGTAGGGTTTAGGGGGATATGGGCTAAGTGCTGGCAAATAGGTCTAGATTAATTTAGAATATCTGGTCAGCATGAACAAGCTGGACCAAATGGTCTGTTTCTGCGCTGTACATCACTATGACTCTTTATGCTCATTTGGAGATTTGGTGCAGATATGAAGAATCTGAGATTCTGCAAAATTGGTCTTATTTGAAGTAGAATTTCTAGGCTAATTCATGTGTAATTTGCAATGGTACTGATTCATGATCCAGTAAAAGCAAAAAAAAACATTGTTAGTAATTTCTTCATTTGGAGAATATTCAGTAAATTTGTTTGTTTGGCTTGTGGTTTGGTTTCCTCCCCAGCAGGAATCATAAAAAAAAATTACAATCTGTTACATGTCAACTGGCATTAAGTATTCAATCCAAATGAAAATGCATTCCACACAAATTATTCTGTTTTTGTTCTCAGTTTCAAGAATCACCTTCATCAAAGATTGATAGAAAATCAATACTATAACAATTGCTTCATAAAATGTGTGAATTTTAAAAATTGTGGTAAATACTTCCATGATTAAAATATAAGCCAAGTTCACCTCAGTCTTATCCAGTAGCAAAACAATCCATATGGTTCAGAAACACTGATAAACACAGCTCACTTGAAAAATAGACCATGGAAGATCATCTACCATATTACTGTACTTCAGCAAGAGCTCTATTTTGATTTGCAAATGTAGAAGTTAGTGTAATTAACTCCATTCTCAATGAAATGCATGCACTCAACATGCTAACAGTAACTATTTTTTAGCTTATGCAGATATTTAATTGGTGAAAATATTTGCACTACTTGAAAAACAGACTTGTTTTCAAAATTTTTACAGATATAACAGTATGATAATTTTGTATTAATGTTTTCTTATATTTAATCCTCAGAGCTTTCAAGTTAAATAAATTCAAGTTAAAATATACATGAATTCATTTATTATGATAATGCATGTTCAAGTGTTTTAATTATTTAAAAGAGGATTATCATCTCTATAAATTTGTTAGTCAAATGGAAAGCTTGACACAATGGATTAACACACTGCTTTTTTACTCCAGGGATCTGCATTTGAATTAAGCCATGGCAGATGGAACAGATGTCTCACCGCACTTAACAATTATTTCTCTTTCCCACATCAGCATCCTGATAACAATGAGAATGACAATCTCTGATGATTCATGGTGATTTTCACTTGGAAGTCCATGGACAGCAGAATCTGTCCTGAGATTTGCTCAAAGGTGTTGCCATTTTACACAGGACAATTACAAGCATCACGGCAAATCCGAGTTTCATTGATCAATTTGTTTTGATCAAAAGGCAAAATTTCAGAAAAGGTGCCAGCTTACTTCATTATCTTTCATTGTTGTTAACAAAATCTCCATCATGTCAGGAACTGTGGGGAGAATTTTGCCTTTACAGCACACAGTACCAGTGGAGACAAAAGGTGGGATTGATGCTACTAGGGTTTGAGAAACACAAAATTGAAGCTCACCCACATTGTCTGGAGGGTACCCCCCCACCTCCCAGTGTGTGCGCAATGTGACTTAACAGGAGACCAGCTTGTTCAAGTGAGGGAGCAATCCATAGTGAATGGTAATACACTGAGAGCTGATGCCATACCAACTGGGATGAATAAGCCTGGACATCAATGCGAGTCAAGAAAATCAGTGAATTTTTTTCAGTCTCCGCTGGTGTAAGAAATTCTGTAAGAATACAAAGATTGTATCACCTGTACAAACAAAAAAGAACTCATCAATCAAGCAACAATCATGGAGGAATCTCATTCCTCTCCATTGCTGGCATGGGCTTCATCAGAATATTTTGGAACCACTTGGTCCAATGTGGTGAACAACAAATGCTACCAGAGTTTAATTGCAGTTTCAAAAAAGATGGTGTTTGTAGTTAGACAGCTTCAGAAGAAAGTCCAGTGTCATGAAGATGTGGGTGAACTGTACCTTTTAAGAGAGTAAAAGCTAGCAGTGACAGCACCAAGTGTTCTCATTAAGACACAATGTAACATGTGCTCCAGCTACTGGGGTAGCTGGTTGCCTGGAAATGACTAAAAACAGATTTGAATTAGGTCAATCAGTTTAAATTATACCCGAAAAATACAAAATTCCGATCGAGTTTGAATTGAGTGTATTGACAATCTTAAAAACCAATGACACAATCCGACGCTCTGGGGTATAAGTCCAGTGGAAAATTGAACAGTTGAGAGGAGAACTGCCGAGCCCCTGCATGTAAACACACTGCCTGAAAAATACCTCTTTTAAAAGTACTTTTATTGATCCGTGAACTGTGAAGCAGAATCCCTAAGAAGGAGAAAAGAAGACACAGGAAGATCCAAACAAAAGAATCAAAAGCTGCCTGGTTTTGAGATAAGAAGTGTTGTTTTGTAAATCTTAATTGGGAGTTTTATCGGACTTGTAGTATAGAAGGGAAGGTAAAAGATAGGTTAGAGTAAGGATTTGTGAATAATTGTTAATTAATTATTCTCTGATATACTTTAAAAAATAAAGTTATTAATTTTTACTTGAAATAGTTCTTGGCCACAGATAACGGTTTTCTGTGTTGCTGGTTTTAAATTAAGCAGGAGGGTTTACCCCGTGTGGTAACACCAGTAACAGAAGGTGAGCATCTTCACTACGTTATTAACCTAACCAAGGCCTTTTACACAGGCAGCCAAGAGGGCCTCTGGAAGATAATGGAAAACCTCAGCTGCCCGAAAAAATAATTCACTTTTGTTGGTAGGTTTGCACATGTCCTGCATGATTATTTATCTTCTGATCCATTTTCTGTCGTTAATAGAGTTTAAAAAAGGCGGTATGAATTCTTTTACATGTTTTTCACTGTCATACTTTCTAAAACCAGCCTCAGGCAACTGTCTGTGTGGAATTTGCACATTCTCCCCGTGTCTGTGTGGGTTTCCTCCGGGTGCTCTGGTTTCCTCCAACAATCCAAGGCTGTGCAGGTTAGGTGATTTGGCCATTCTAAATTGCCCATGGTGTTCAGGGATGTGTGGGTTAGGTGCATTAGTCAGAGGTAAATGTAGAGTATTAGGGTAGGATAGGTTACTCTTTGGAGGGTCAGTGTGTACTTGTTTGGCCAAATCCCTGTTTCCACACTGTTGGGAATCTAAGATTCTATGATTTATGATAATGTCTGCCATGATTGTGATTCTGGCATCAAAGTCAGATACCTTGAAAACCATACATGATATGCATATTGAGAATATCGCATCTCCATGTGCTCCTTCAACATAAATCACTTGTCAACCAACATATCACTTGAGGAAGCCATTGACATTTATACTATGTTGCTATATCATGGCGATCCATATGCGTCACTGGTATCTCAATTTGTCTATTAAAGTTATGAAGTTAGCATTTTTGCCATTGTTGTTTTCAGTTTTAACAGCATTATGTAAACTAAAGAAGATGGCCTTTAGGTCAAACATTTTTAAAATAATTGATGGTTACCATAAGAAGCAGGACTTTGATAACATTACCACTAACCTTCTACCTTTACATATTTTCAACATGTAGGTGATACAGGTATGATATGTGAATTGGAAATAATTTCTTTATGCAGCTTAACGAATTCCATTCTGCATTAAAATTTACCAGTGAAATGGTAAATTTACCCTTTTCTTGATGTATTTGAGATATTTGCCAGTGGGTTTCCCATTACTGTTTACCAAAAGCCTACATTTGTTGGTCAATATACATATTGGGACTCCTACAATTCCATATGCAACAAGATCTATCTTACTGCCAGCCACATGAATAGGGTGCAAGACATCTGCTCATTGTGTAAGCTTGAAGCTGAAGTAGGGCATTTCAAGACAATTCTGCATTATAATGGCTATCTTGAAGAATATCATCATGCCATATATGTTGTGAAAATCAATCTTTGGCTGTGCCTGGTCTAGCTTAGATCATTAGCCTGGAAAGGAATGGCTTCTCACAAACTTGAACAGTAGGCGGATCTCACTGTCTCACAATACTATTCTGCAGTAAATGCACAAATAATTTTCTCCTTGAACTAATGAATGCTTCCATTAATCCAAAAAGCTATATATATTAATACACAGGACCCTGTTTTACATTGGCAAAAGCAATTTAATAGAGTCATAGAGTCCTACAGCACAGAGACAGGCTCTTTACTCTAAACTGGTCCATGCCAACCAAAATGTCCGCCCACACTAACCCCATTTCCCTGCACTTGCCCCATATCCTTCTAATCCTTTCCTATCCATGTATTTGTTCAAATGCCTTTTAAATGTTGTTAATGTACCTGCCTCAAATACTTCTGCTGGCAGCTCATTCCATATGTGTACCAACTCCTGTGTAAAAAAGCTGCCCCTCAGGTTCCCTTTTATTCTTTCCACTATAACCGATGCCCTCTAGTCCTCGATTCCCTAACCCTAGGAATCAGAATGCGTGAATTCATCCCATCTATGCCTCTCATGATCTTATACACCTCTATAAGATCCTTCCTCAGTCTCCTATGCTCTAAAGAAAACAATGCTAGCTTGTCCAACCTCTCCTTATAACTCAGACCACTGAGTCCAGGCAACATCCTTGTAAATTTCTTCTGCATGCTTTCCTATAGCAAAGTGACCAAAACTGAACACAATACTCCAAGTGTGGCCCCACCAACGTCTGTGTAACTGCAACATAACTTTCCAACTTCTACACTCAGCGCCCTGACTGATGAGGGCCACTGTGCCAAAAGCCTTCTTCACTGCCCTGACTTCCTGTGACTCCACTTTCAGAGAACCGTGCACCTGAACTCCAAGGTCCCTCTGTTCCGCTACACTTATTAAGGCCCTGCCATTCACCATGAAACTCCTCCCTCAATTTTGACTTTCCAAAAGACAAAACCTCACACTCAATATTAAACTCCATTTGCCATTTCTCGGCCTACCTCCCCAGCTGATCAAGGTCCTGCTGCAATAATTGATAATCTTCCTTATTGCCCATGACACCGCTTATTTTAGTGTCATCAGCAAACTTACTAATCAGGCCTTGTACTTTCTAAATCAAATAATTGATATGGATAACAAACAGTAAATGGGCCCAGCATTGACTCCTGAGGCTCTTCACTAGTCACAGGCCTCTAGTCCAACAAGCATCTTTCCACTATTGCCCTCTGCTTCCTACCATCAAGCCACTTTTGTATCCAATTTGCCAGCTCGCCCTGGATTCCTTGTGATCTAACCTTCCGGAGCAGCCTACCATGTGGAACCTTTTCAAAGGCCTTACTCAAATCCATGTAGACTCCATCTCCCACCATGCTCTTGTCAACCTTCCTGGTCACTTCATTAAAGAACTCTAACAGATTTGTGAGGCATGATCTCCCACTCTCAAAGCCATGCTGACTACTCCAAATCAAACCTTGTCCTTCTAAATGCATGTATATCTTATCCCTAAGAATCATCTCGAATAACATACCTACCACAGATGTTCAACTTACTGGTCTATAGTTCCTAGGCTTCTCTTTGCAGCCCTTCTTGAATAATGGCACAACATTCCTTAACCTCCCGTCTTCTGGGACCTCACCCATGGCTAACGATGATGCAAAACTATCAACTAGGAGAAAGTGAGGGCTGCAGATGCTGGAGATCAGAGTCAAGAATGTGTTGCTGGAAAAGCACAGCAGGTCAGGCAGCATCCGAGGAGCAGGAGAATCGATGTTTCGGGATTAAGCCCTTCATCTGGAATGAGGGAATGGCCCAAGGGTTGTTGTTGAGTTTTTATTTTTGTTAGTTTCATATTTTATTGCTGCATAAAAGTCAGAATGTTGTGCCTATATGTGGATTGATGCCAAAAGTATTTCAGACTGATATCATACATACATCTTGCGCCATTTCTCACAAAACCAAAACAGGAAAAACAGGGCAGCACGGTGGCTCAATGGTTAGCCTCACAGGACCGGGGACCCGGGTTCGATTCCAACTCCACTGTCTATGTGGAGTTTACGCATTCTCACAACGTCTGTGTGGGTCCCCTCCCGATGCTTCAGGTTCCTCCCACAATCCAAATAAGTGCTGTTAAATTGCCCATAGTGTTCAGGGATGTGTAGGTTAGATGCATTAGTCAGCGGTAAATATAGGGTAGAGGAATGGTCTGGGTGAGTTATCCTTTAGGGATAACTCTGCTGGATCATAGATTCCCTACTCTACTGTAGGGAATCTATAATTCCTCTCACGATCCTTACTTGGAAATAATCTCCGTTCCTTTACTGTCACTGGGTCAATCACCTGGAACTCCTTCCCTAAGAGCATTGTGGACCAACGCACAGCAGGTGGACTGCAGCTCACCACAATCTTCGCAAGAGCAACAAGGGACAAACAATGGACATTGGTCAACTAGTGACACCACATCCCGCAAATAAATTTTGAAAGAAAAGGAAGAAGCCAAAGAATAACTCATTGAATCTTGTGGACAGGTGCTATTGAACTGTGTTTTCCTAATATTATTTCCTTCAACCTTAAAATCTTTTGATCGATGTCTGCCTACATGTGTGTAGGGTAGTATCATGAATTGATTATTCATAATTTGTTTCCTTGTCATTAGAATGGATTCATTTATTTTGTCATTTACATAAATGATTTGGATGCGAGCATAAGAGGTACAGTTAGTAAGTTTGCAGATGACACCAAAATTGGAGGTGTAGTGGACAGCGAAGAGGGTTACCTCACATTACAACAGGATCTGGACCAGATGGGCCAATGGTCTGAGAAGTAGCAGATGGAATTTAATGCAGATAAATGCGAGGTGCTGCATTTTGGGAAGCAAATCTTAGCAGGACTGATACACTTAATGGTAAGGTCCGAGGGAGTGTTGCTGAACAAAGACACCTTGGAGTGCAGGTTCATAGCTCCTTGAAAGTGGAGTCACAGGTAGATAGGATAGTTAAGAAGGCATTAGCTATGCTTTCTTTCATTGGTCAGAGTATTGAGTACAGGAGTTGGGAGGTCATGTTGCGGCTGTACAGGACATTGATTAGGCCACTGTTGGAATATTGTGTGCAATTCTGGTCTCCTTCCTATTGGAAGATGTTGTGAAACTTGAAAGGGCTCAGAAAAGATCTACAAGGATGTTGCCTGCGTTGGAGGATCTGAGCTACAGGGAGAGGCTGAACAGGCTGGGGCTGTTTTCTCTGGAGCATCGGAGGCTGAGGGGTGACCTTATAGAGGTTTAAAAAATTATGAGGAGCATGGATAGGATAAATAGACAATGTCTTTTTCCTGGGGTCAGGGAGTCCAGAACTGGAGGGCATAGGTTTAGGGTGAGAGGGGAAAGACCCTGCTCTGGGTTGACCCACAATGCCATTAGGGAAGTAATTTTCAGGAGCTTGACCCAGTGACAGTGAAGGAATGGCGATTATTTCCAAGTCAGGATGGTGAGAGGCTTGGAGCGGAAAGACGATGGTGTTCCCATGTGCATGCTGCCCTTGTCCTTCTAACTGGAAGTGGTTGAGATTTTGGAAGGTGTGATGAGAGGAGCTTTGGTGAATTTATGCATTGCATCTTGTAGATAGTACACACTTCTGCTAACTGAGCGTCAGTGGTAAAGGGAATAGATGCTTGTGGATGTCATGTCAATCTAGCAGGCTGCTTTGTCCTGGATGGTGTCAAGCTTCTTGAGTTTATTGGAGCTGCATCCATCTGGGCAAGTGGGGAGTATTCCATTGCACTCCTGACTTGTGCCTTGTAAATGATAGACACGCTTTGGGATGTTAGAAGGTGAGCCGCAGTATCCCTGGCCTTCCTAGAAGTTTGCTATGAATACTTCAGCTTTATCTTTTGCAATGGTATGCTGGGCTTTGCCATCACTGAGGATGGGGATATTTGTGGACCCTCCTCCTCCACTGAGTTGTTTAATTGTCCAACACAAGTAGAGTTGCAGGTAGATAGGATAGAGAAGAGGTGCTGGCAGGTGGGACGAGATTGGATTGGGAAGTTTGGTCGGCATGGACGAGTTGGACCAAAGGGTTTGTTTCCGTGCTGTACATCACTATAACTCTATGACTGTATGACAATTCATGACTGGATGCAGCAGGATTGCAGAGCTTAAATCTGGCTGTGGGATGGCTTAGCTCTGTCTATCATTCGCTGCTTATTCTGTTTTATATTGCAAGTAAGCACCAGATTGACACCTCATTTTGCGGTATGCCGAGTGCTGCCCCTGGCATGCCCTCCTGCACTCTCCACTGAACCAGGGTTGTTCCCCTGGCTTGATGGTAACGGTGGAATGGGGAATATGTTGGGCCATGAGGTTACAGATTGTGCTGGAGTACATCAACATCTGCTGCAGTTGATGGCCTTGCCACCTCACGGATGCCCAGTCTTGACTGCTAGATCTTTTCAAAGTCAGTCCCATTTAGCACGGTGATGATGTGATACAAGACAATGTATCAGGGTGGTGGTAGTGGTGTCTGGGACATTGCCTGTAAGGTATGATTCCATAACCATGTCAGGTTTTTGCATAGCTAGTCTGTGAGACAGCCACCCAACTTTGGCACTGATTTCCAGATTTTCATAAGGAGGACTTTGTGGGGTCAACGAGGCTGTTTCTGCCATTGTCTTTTCCAGCACCAAGGTCGATGCCAGGCGATATGTCTGCTTTCATTTCTTTGAGACTTTGTACTTGATGTTCTACTTCTGTGTTGTGTGACGTGCCATCACTAGAAAGGAAATTGTGCTGATATTGTTTACTCTGGTAGTTCAAGTTAACATTAAAGGCCTCAAAACGAAGGATGATGTCCTTGTCATCTTCTCCTACAATGATTTATAACTCCTCACTATTGGTGAAATGCTGCATGCTGCATTTTACTAACACAATATAAACATGGACTTTGTTGTGTTATTGCATAGATCCTGGACCAGGTGCGAAGTCAATCTTTATGATAATTAGACGACATCAAAAAGTGTGACCTTCCAATATAAAGGCCTCAACCTCACCTTCAACAGCCTGTAGTAGTAACCTGCTTATGTTCACAGCACTTATGCTCTGTGTAATCAGTAAGCACAGACCTGACTGTGCATAAGTCGGAGATCTCATAGCAGTGTAAGTAATTAGTATGTATCATGAAGATCAAGATCTCTCACTCAACACAACACCAGTCCGTGTTCTATATGTTACAAGGACTAATATCTCAGGAGTACACAGGCCATTTCATAGTGACAGTGGCATTTTGCCCAGAAGTCAATTATGGTGGGAGCTAGTTTGTACTAAAAGGTGCGAACAGTAGTGACAGTTTAAAAGATAAGTCCTAATCATTAGCAATCATTTAGTTGAAAAGACCATATCATTTTATTTTTCCTCATTTTTGGACTGTGGACCAAATGGGAAAGTGATACTGCTTTAAACCAAGGAAACTATGGAACGAGATGTTGCAATTAAAACACATTTTTGGATCTCATTGTGAATTGTATCTACAATGTTGCTTTGTTCAATCAGTCAGAGAGGATTGTTCGACCCACAAACCTCTGATCCCATCAGTGAAGGTAACCTGTTAAACCAAACTGATACTGCTCTGCTTTAATAGAAGGTGACATTGCTCTTGGTTTTGTTCTGAACAGTGAAGAGAGAACAAATTGTTTACTGTTACAACTGACATGCCTATCTAGTCGAGATTTCTGTCGCGACACTGCAGATTTCTTACAGAAACTCAGCAGCCATGGACCAGTTGAACCGGGAGCATTCCTCGTCACAATGGACGTGTCAGCACTCTGCACCATCAGGGAAACAGCCTCAGTACTCAATACCAACTACTGCCAATCTCCGAGCACCGTGCTACAACTCATCTGCTTCATCCTCAACCACATATTGACAACCTTTTCTTCATCCATACACTCTGAACGGCCATGCAGACCAAATGTGTGCCCCAATATGCCAACATTTTCATACACAGGTTTGAACAAGACTTCTTCTCTACGATTTCTGAAGAAGGGCTTATGCCCGAAACGTCAATTCTCCTTCTCTTTGGATGCTGCCTGTCCTAGTGCGCTTTTCCAGCAACACATTTTTAAGCTTCTTCTCTACGCAGGACCTCCAACCAACACTATACACCAGGTACATTGATGACATTGTCTTCCTCTGGACCCATGGTGAGGAGTCACTGAAAAAACTACACAGTGATATCAACAAGTTCCATCCCACCATCAGACTTGCCATGGACTACCCTTTATTATCTGTCTCATTCTTGGTCACATGCGTCTCCATCAAGGACAGGCACCTCTGCACCTCACTTTACCAAAACCCATGAATAACCTCATGATGCTACACATCTCCAGCTAACATCCTAAACATGTTAAAACAGACATTCCCGACGGACAAGCCCTGTGCATACACAGGATCTGTTCAGATGAGAAGGAATGTGACAAGCACCTGGAAGCACTCAGGGATGCCCTCATAAGAACGGAGTACAATGCTCAACCCATTGACTGTCAGTTCCGAAGTGCCACAGCAAGGAGCTGTAATGACCTCCTCAGGAGACAGACATGAGCTGCAAACGACAGGCCACCTTTCATTGTCCAGTACTTCCCAGGAGCAGAAAAACTACGGCATGTTCTCCGCAGCCTGCAACACATTACCCAATGAGGATGAGCACCTCACCAAGACCTTCCCTACACCTCCACTTCTCACCTTTAAACAACCACCAAACTTTAAACAGATCATTGTTCGCAGCAAACTGCACAGCCTTCAGGACAGCACCATACAACCTTGTCACCACAGGTGCTGCAAGACTTGTCAGAGTGTGGACATGGATACCACCATTACGTGTGGGGACACCACCCACTGTGTATGCGGCAGGTACTCATGTGACTCAGCCAACGTTGTCTATCTTATACGTTGCAGGCAAGGATGCCCGGAGGCATGGTACATTGGGGAAACCGAGCAAAGGCTACGACAACGGATGAATGGACACCGCACAACAATCACTGGATAGGGATGTTCCATCACTGTTGGGGCAAACTTTGACAGTCAGAAACCTTCGGCCTCGGACCTTCGGGTGACCATCCTCCAAGGCAGACTTTGGAACAGGCAACAAAGAAAAGTGGCCGAGCAGAGGCTGATAGCCAAGTTTGGTACCAATGAGGATGACTTCAACCAGGACCTTGGGTTCATGTCACATTACTGGTGACCCCATTGCACTACACACTCTCTCTCACACTCCTACATACTCACATACCCATGCAGACCCTCTCCCACACACAAAGTCTCTCATACTGACACATACACACACTCTATCACATGCACTCACACCTACAAGCGCACACTCTATCTCTCCTACATGTGCACACATTTAATTATTACACACATTATGGGGTGAATTTGTTTTTGCAGAATTACATTTTATTTTGCTCAATAACTGCATGAATCCACGTAAGACTCTGTAAATCTCACTTTCGAAATAGAACCAGTTTGACTCAACATTGGGACACAGACAGACCTCACACCTTAATGCGCTGTCTGAGCTGAGATGGCACCTATTGTTAAAAAAGCTAAGAGAGATAAGAGATATCACAGAACAGAAACCAGCACATCCCATTCTAAAAGATGAAAGACTGAATCTAAAATTGCCTAATTTATCATTACATCTCCATGACACTGTACTGTGGCTATAAATTCTGTGTCTTATGGTCTTATTCTCCACAACCATCCGATGAAATGCTTCAAGAGCTACTGCTTCCAAATAAACCTGTTGGACTAAAATGTGGTGTTGTGTGATTTTTAACTCTATCTAGTCAATCTCATAAAAACAAGGGAGAAAAACAATCGCATCAGAGTCGTTATCTGTTGTAGTTTCATTACAAAAACAGAGAATGCTACAACCAGAAGGTTAGAGAGCATAGAGAACAGAAGGTGAGGGGGCATAGCTTTAAATTAAGGGGGGGTAGGTATAGGACAGATGTTAGGAGTAGGTTCTTTACTCAGCGAGTCGTGAGTTCATGGAATGCCCTGCCCTCATTATGGGCATTTAAGCGGGCATTGGATAGGCATATGGAGGATAGTGGGCTAGTGTAGGTTAGGTGGGCTTGGATCGGCGCAACATCGAGGGCCGAAGGGCCTGTACTGCGCTGTATTCTTCTATGTTCTATGTTCTCTGTTCTATAACAGCATCATGCAATATTCTTTCTTCCTGCAGACAGCTGGTAAAATACATGTGGATTACTTTGTGAGGAAGATTAGTTCTACTCAGACAGAAAAATGATTATTGTTTGAATTCTTACCTTCCACATCTCCTAATTGCAGCTCTCCTATTTATGTAAGGTTGAATCTGATTTACTGGCAGAATCTTATAGTTTTGTCCCCAAGCGATATTCACACCGAGTTTCGTGGAATGATTCTCATTATGAATGTGAAGAGTTTTCTCCCCATGTATTACCAAACTTGCTGCATTAATTTACATTTCAGCCCTCAGGGTGAATATCATGCTAGGATGATGATGTCAGTGTGTACGAGGGGGCATAACTACAAATTGAGGGGTGATAGATTTAAGACAGATGTCAGAGGCAGGTTCTTTACTCAGAGAGTGGTAAGGGCACAGAATGCCCTACCTGCTAATGTAGTCAACTCAGCCACATTAGGGAGATTTAAACAATCCTTAGATAAGCACATGGATGATTTTGGGATAGTGTAGGGGATGAGCTGAGAATAGTTCCCAGGTCAGCACAACATCGAGGGCCAAAGAGTCTGTTCTGCGCTGTATTGTTCCATGTTCTATGTTCTATTTCCATGCACCTTACCAGTCACCATTCCCAGACAAACTCACCACTCAGTGGAGGTCCTGAAATTGACTGGTATCCCTGGCATCAGTGTCGTATGTAAAAGGCTGTTATGTACCTCAACAAGTACTGTCAGCCTGGAACTGCCCTGTACAACTCTGGGCACATGCCCTGGAGATGGCAGACAAGGGGTAACTGGCACTCCACGATACGGACATGATGCTGGAGATCCTGCTGGACCAAGGGATGCACAGATGTTACATCTTCCTCTTACATCAGGACCAGCAGCAGAGGCCATAGTGCCAGACCCACACCAACAGTAGAGGCCACAGTGCCAGACCCACACCAACAGTAGAGGCCACAGTGCCAGACCCACACCAGCAGGAGAGGCCACAATACCCAGACTCACACTAACAGCAGAGGCAACAATACCAGACCCACACCAACAGCAGAGGCCACAGTGCCAGACCCACACCAGCCTCACTTATAGTAACCACACAGGTTAAAGCAGTCGCAACTACCTGCAGAAACACCCAGCAGTGTGGGAGAAAGACCAATATCCTTCTCGCCTCCACCAGCTTAAGTGTCACCATGTTGTCTCTGATACCTCAAATTTGCTCTATCTCTGCTCACCTCCCACCAAGCCTCATGCTTCACCTCTCTTACCTGTAACATTTGCCCCACTCATCCTCACCATTAATCCTGCATGCTTTATGTGTGACCCAGTCAAAAGCTCAGGTTACCTTCCCATCTGTACCAACATTAATAGCTGTTTGGCCCTCTTTCACCTTCCATGATGCCTACCTCCCTATCATTCTATGAGGACAAACATGTGCAGGTTAGGTGGATTGGCCATTTAATAGTCTGGGGTTGGGTGGGATGTTCTTTGATGGATCAGTGCAGACTTGATAGGCCAAATGGCCTCTTTCTATACTGTAGAGATTCTATGATTCTATGGTAACAGCCCACAATAGTCAGAAAAAGTCAAGATGGGCAGCCCACCATTTGACTCCTCACTCCTTGTGAGGAGAGGATCTTGACTTTGACTCTGCTAAACTGGACGATGACTGATTTCAGAAGTTGCCCTCACTTTACAGTACCAAGAACCCCTGAGTGAAGGCTATCCCCCTTGACTGGACTGAAGCCAGCTCACAAGTGTGACAAGCATGAAATGGTGTGGCAGGACAGTACTGATCTGAACCTAGTTTCTATGTCTGAAGGGGCAAAATATAAGAAATCTAGAAAAGGCAAGGTACTATGCTGTGAGCATCCAATTAGACTCACGGGCAGTGTGCACAATGATAGCGAGCAAAGAGGTTGAAGGTGCAGCCTGGTTCAGTCCATGAGCTGAGCACAAAGTGTCTTGGCCGTGGTATCATCATAATAGTTACCAGTGCGGACTGAGGTGAAAAACTGAAGTGTGGAAGCATTTTGCAAGTGAATCGAAGATATGCCATGTGGGTTTGTGGAGGATGGCAAATGTTGGATGCCAATATCTGTGCATGTGGCGTGTGTGTGGCCATGGACGATGGCAGAGATGTTGATGATCGGCATCCATAGGGAGATCTTTTGGAGCAAGCAACAAGTTGAAGAGCCTAAAACCCCGTATTAGTTTCCATGTCGGGTTTTCCCAGTGGCTAGTTTACATGGTTTATTGGGTAAGATTGCAACCTGTGGTGAGTTGGCTGATTAATAAGGTTTTTGGCAAGCAATGATGAATGTCAATTGGGAATTTGCCTGGAAGAAAGTTGCCAAACTGCTTGACAAAAGTGAACAAGATGCAACGAGGTGGGCTTGATGTTCAGGTGAGCAACACTGAACATCTTGCTTGATTCTACTACACATCTCACCTCAGCTAACATCACACAAATCCTGGTAAAACTCCACTGATTGAAATGGATTGCTTTTTCATAAATTTATTCTTTCTAGTGTGTTTGCACTTCCAATATAGAGAATAGAGCTCTGTTACATACAGCTTGATTATTTTCAAAGTTAAAAATCACACAACACCAGGTTATAGTCCAACAGGTTTCTTTGGAAGCACAAGCTTTCGGAGCGACGCTCCTTCATCAGGTGGTTGTGGAGTATACACCGCAACCACCTGATGAAGGAGCGTCGCTCCGAAAGCTAGTGTGCTTCCAACTAAACCTGTTGGACTATTACCTGGTGTTGTGTGATTTTTAACTTTGTACACCCCAGTCTAACACTGACATCTCCAAATCATGATCGTTTTCATATTACATATTTATCCAAAATCGTCGGGACCAGCTGTTTTTTTGGAACTCGGACTTTTTCAAGTTTCAGAATAAGTGACAGTTTGATGGCGAAAGTTTTGTTTTAAATCTTGCGGGATGAGCAGAATCACTGAGTAAAACGGGCTTTGACAGAGAATCCAGTCCAGCCGGTGCTGGGCCACGTCCACTTCGCATCAAGTGGGTGTCGACTTGGGTTAACTGTTTACACGCCAAACAATCTTGTTAATGAGAAAAAAATTCACGATAAATCCTCAGATTTTGGAGCTTTTCGGAATTTGGAACTTCGGATAAAGGACCGTCTACCTGTATTTATGTTTTGATTAGTTTACATCCTACCCCATTTCCAAAATTTTGATTCAATATAAATCACAGTACATGTCTTTGTAGCTTCAAAATGCTTTGAAAAATGGGGGTGCATTTGTGCACCGTGTTGGTATCGATAGATCCAATTCTCTTCATCAGTCAGCTTACCTCATCTGTGCAATAGGATTCCAACATCTGCAGTTTGTTATCTCTAACCACATCTGTGTAATATGGACATGTCTTTTTGGTAACACAGCCCATGTCACCTGCTTGGTCCCATGCCCTAATGAATAATGTGATTTTATTTGTGACAATGCTATCAATTTAACAAAGTGATTTCGTCCTTGGGATTTTTTTTTTAAGAGAGGTCGTAAAGGCAGAGGTGCCGAGGGGTCTAGAAAGAGCCTAGTTTAACAATGACAGGGGAGTGGTCAGTTCTCCCAGTTCAGGGAATTTTCTAGTTTGGTTTAGCTGTGGCAGTCACAAGATGCTGCAGTCCAGAAACTTTCCAAGCTTCAGCAAATAATTCTTGACCGTCTCTCTCTTTCTCTCTCTCTCTGAAATCTCTATGGATGTTGTTCCCTCCTGCTTGTCAGAATCTGTGTTTCAATAAACTTTTTGACGAGGGTTGTGTTTATGGGATGTTACTAGAGTGGAACAGTTCCTTCATTAAGTTGCTTGATCGGGTCGGTTAGGTTTACCAATTGTTAAGTTACTCTAAATTCAGCTTTCTTCTGTTTGTGTTTCAACTGACGTGTTTAAATAAATTCTGTTTTGCTTAAAGCCGGGTGGTTTGACCAGCTGCAATATCCACTTCTGCCTTTTAAAGAAGAAAAGTTAAGGTCCAGGCTACCTTCTTCATATATTTTGAGGGAGGGGGTCTGGCCTGGCCCATAACGTAATTTTAAACACGTATTTCTGTGCTGAATGGTACACCACTAACGTGAGCCGAGACCAAAATACAAGGCGACCCACTTGTCTGCGGGTGTGGTTACCATGGTTTCACTTACCAGTGGTCTACTGTGGCACGGACATATAAATGGGAACGTTCCGGAACCAGGGACCAGGGGACTGCTGGGAAGGTACGTTTCCCATTTAAGTGAATGGGTTCATTCCTATCTGCGGTTTCTGGCTTCCACGATAGATCCTGGAACATTTCCCCCAAGGTTTCGGGAGACTACTGAAAACATTGATGTTGACTTACATGCTGAATACAGGCATAAACGTTCAGCTTTTTTTGGCAAAACAGAAACGAGGTCGCCTTATATACCAGCTCAAATCTACACGCTGCAATCTACAGTACTCTTTATTTTAGATTTTATTTGAAACAATGTCTAAGACGTGGAAATCACAAGGCGATTAAAATTCACATACGCCCATGTTTGGGTATGAGGATTACAATTGTCGCCGGGTCCATTTGGCAAGGGAACACGCAGAAGTGGTGTTGCCATCTCTGAGTTTCTCTGTACGCAGCCAGCCTGCATTGACACAATAAATCGTCCTGAGGCACTTCACAGTAGCGTTGCGACATAAAATACACCACCGTGCAAAACAGGAGATATTTGGCATAAATCCAAGAGGTGAGGTATTACGTACATTTCTCCAAATATTAGCAATTCAAAGCTTCACACCTTTTCTAGTTGGATGATCACAATGGATAACATCAGTTTTCCAGATTCGGCTCGATCGGAAACCTTGTCATCTACACCGTTAACCTGTCTGTATCAGTTTCACAGCCCCCATGTACCCTCCTCATAACATACATTCCCACACAACCTTGGACCGTCAGCAATTCGTGCTACATTACCCTTCACCCCTTTGCCAAAGTCATTCATTTATTTATAATAAATAGTTCAGTCCCCAGCACTGAGCCTTAGATATTCCTCTAGTCACAGCCTGCCATTTTGAAATTCCCTATTTAGGTCTAATCTCTCAAAGTTTTAATTGGCAAGCTAAGAGCTCTTGGTATTAAGGGTAATATATCTCTTTGAATATGGAAAGATTAGTACGAAAGAGACCGCTGGAAATATATCCATACTAAAATAATACTCAACTCCACGATCCCTTATCATATCATTTTTATGTGAAATCCAGATGGACTAGAATTACTGGTGTTCCTTTATCTATACAATGAGGTATATCTGTAAAAGATTCTAATACATTTGTCAAAGATAACTTTCCTTTTCGAGTCATAGAGACCTTCAGCACAGAGACAAACCCACATTGTTCTATGCCGACTAAGATATCCGTCCATGCTCACCCCATTTCCCTGCACTTGCCCTATATACCTCTAAGCCTTTCCTGTCCATGTATTTGTCTAAATAGCTTGTGAATACTGTTAATGTGCCCATCTCAACCACTTCCATTGGCAGCTCATTCCACATGCGCACCACCCTCTGTGTAAAAAAGTTGCCCCTCAGGTTCCCTTCTATTCTTTCACCTCTTACCTTAATCCTTGATTCTCCAACCCTGGGAAAAAGACTGAGTGCATTTACCTATCCATGCCTCTCATGATCTTATACATCTCTATGAAGTGCCCCCTCAATCTCCTACACTCTAAAGAAAAATATCCTAGCTTGTCCATTCTCTCCCTATAACTCTGACCATTGAGTCCAGGAAACATTGATGTAAAATTTCTTTTGCACTTTTTCCAGTTTATTAACATCCTTCCTATAACATGGTGACCAAAACTGAACACAATACTCCAAGTGCGGCCTCACCAATGACCTGTATAACTGCAACATAACTTCTCAACTTCTATACTCAGTGCCCTGACTGATGAAGGCCAGTGTACCAAAAGCCTTCTTCGTTGCCCTGTCTACCTGGGACTCCACTTTCAGAGAACTGTGAACCTGAACTTCAGAATCCCTATGTTCCACGACATTCGTTAAGGCCCTAACATTCACCATGAAACTTCTACCTTGATTTGACTTTGCAAAATGCAAAACCTCACACTTATCTATATTAAACTCCATTTGCCATTTCTTGGCCCACTTCCCCAGCTGATCAAGGTCCTGCTGCAATTTCTGAAAACCTTCCTCACTGTCCATGATGCCTCCTATTTAAGTGTTATCTGCAAACTTACTAATCATGCCTCATATATTCTCATCCAAAATCATTAGTATAGGTAACAAACAGCAATGGACCCAGCACTGACCTTTGAGGCCTCCAGTCCGACAAGCATTCTTCCACTATTACCCTCTGCTTCCCACTATCAAGCCAATTTTGTATCCAATTTGCCAGCTCCCCCTGGATTCCAGGTGATCTAACCTTCCAGAGCAGCTTACCATGTTGAACCTTATCAAGGGCCTTACTGAAATCCATGTAGACTACATCTACCGCCCTGAGCTCATCAACTTTCCTGATCACTTCAGCAAAGAAGTCTAACAAATTAGTGAGACATAATCTCCCAACACAAAGCCATGATGACGACTCCCAATCAAACCTTGTCTTTCCAAATACATGTATATCTCATCGTTCAGAATCTTCTCAAGTAACTTACCCACCGAAACATCGATTCTCCTTCTCCTTTGATGCTGCCTGACCTGCTGCGCTTTTCCAGCAACACATTTTTAAGTTACCCACCACAGATGTTAGACTTACTGATCTATAGTTCCCAAGTTTTTGTTTGCAGTCCTTCTTGAATAATGACACAACATTCATTACCCTCCAGTCTTCTGGGACCTCACCTGTGTCTAACAGTGGCGCAAAAATATCAGCCAGGGCCCCCGCAATTACAAATTACCGTTTGTAATTGAATGGCTTAATTTTGGCCTGGACTGAAGTGTGTGTGATGATGACATATGTATTTATCCAGAGCTGGATAAAATGTCTCTTGAAACTTTCAGTGCCACATCACCCAGGTCTATTTCTTATGCTATGGAAGCTAACATAAGCATCTGTTATGGGTACATAACCCTTTATATTTCATCTTCCAATCGGTTCTCTATCAAGATAATAGGACACAAATGAAGGACATGAAGTTAATGAATAGCTACCTTCTTAAATTTCCTCAGAGCAAGTGAGACTGGTTAAGGTGTCAGTGGCACTGAACCTGTAGACCATAGACATGAACGTAGATTTGTGATTATTAGCTTCTTCAAACAGTACATTTTGGAGCAGTGTCAAAGGTCAATTAACCTTAACAAATGCAGTACAACATGCCACTATTTTCTGTTATTGGCGGGTGCTAAGCATGTGCATTTTGGATAGCATGTGTTTCATGCTGCTTTCAGCTACCTTCAAATATTAATACAAGTCACTTTTTATGGATGTAAGCATCACCGACAAGGTAGTGGGCAGTGCCTACAGGAGTCTGAGACTGACAGTCAACAGTACCTTGAGGATCCTGTGACAAGCAGTCAGCAACAACCAGAGGTGCTGAGACAGGCAGGGAGAAGCACCGTGAGGTGCCCAGGACAGGACGTCAGCAGCAGATAAAGGTGCCCAAGACAGGCGGTCAGTGACACATAAGCAAACGTAAGTCAGGCAGTCAGCAGCGCCAAGAGGCGCCCAAGATGGGTAGTCAGCAACAGCAGTAGGAACCTGACATGGGAGTTCAGCAGTGCCAAGACAACCTTCAGTCAGCATCATCTAGAGTAGCCTGAAGTGAGCACTCGACAGCATCTTGTCAACCCTGAGACACACAGTCAACAGAACCTGGAAAAGTGCAAGAAATAAAGTCAGCAGCACCGAAAGGACCCTGACAAAGGCATTGAGCAATGCCTTCAGGTGCCTAATACAGACAGTCAACAGAACCTTGAGGATATCAGGACAAGTAGGGAACAATAACAAGAGGAGCCTGGGATGAGCAGTCAGCAACAATTGGAAAAATCTGAGATATAAAGTTCACGGCATCTAGAGGAGCCTGATATTGGCAGTCAGTGGCTCTACAGAGGACCCTGAGACAGGCAGTGAATGACGCTTAGAGGAGCACAAGACAGGCTGTTATTAGTAACCAGGGGATCCTGAGACAGGCAATGAGCAGCAGCTGGAGGAGCCTGAGACTGGCAGTTAGCAGAATGACTTGGCAGAATGGTGGCTCAGTGGTTAGCACTGCTGCCTCACTGCGCCAGGGACTTGGGTTCGATTCCTACCTTGGGGTGACTGTCTGCGTGGAGTTTGCACATTCTCCCCATGTCTGCGTGAGTTTCCTCTGGGTGCTCCGGTTTGCTCCCACAATCCAAAGATGTGCAGATTAGGTGAATTGGCCATGCTAAATTGCCCACAGTATTGCAGGATGTGTAAGTTAGGTGCATTAGTCAGGGGTAAATGTAGAGTAATAGGGTTGGATAATTGGTTACTCTTCAGAGGGTCGGTGTGGACTTGCTGGGCCAAATAGCCTGTTGCCACACTGTACAGATTCTAAACAAAAAAAAACCGAAATGGCCCCTTAGACAGGAGGTCAGCAGAGACTGGAAGAGCCCAAGTCAGGCAGACAGCCTCACCAAGAGTTAGGACATCAACAACATCTACAGGAACCGGAAATAGAAATCCAGCAGCAACTAGGTGACCACAAAACAGGCCATAATCAGCATTTGGAGGAGTCCAGCATAGGCAGGTGGCAGTACATGGAGGGTCCTGAGACAGGCACGGGTCTCCACAGTTTAGATTCTGGATGGCAGCAGGGTGAGGATGGAGCGGAGATGGAGGGATGGTGGCAGGGTGAGGATAGAGTGGAGATGGAGGGATGGTGGCAGGGTGAGGATGGGCTGGAGATGGAGGGATGGTGGCAGGGTGAGGATGGAGTGTAGATGGAGGGATGGTGGCAGGGTGAGGATTGGCTGGAGATGGAGGGATGGTGGCAGGGTGAGGATGGGCTGGAGATGGAGGAGCAGGCAAATGCCCCTAACGACCCCCTCCATAGCCCGCTGCCTGGACCTGAACAGTGACTTTTATTTATCATTCTGCACCATTAATATCTATTCCATGTTAACCTATATTATTTTTCTAATCTGCAACAATGCTAAAAGTATCTATACCGATGTAAACTGCCCCAAAGATGGTGCCGAGAGTTGACATTACACACTTCTCACTGCATTCAATGAGTGCATGGAACCATAAACGCGATTCAATCCAATTCTGACTTGAAGGGCATGGCCAAAGCATGAGGCAAGATACATGGGATTTTTAAAAATCTTTCATCGAACATTTAGGTCCTGTCATTGATGCTAAGGGATGATAAAAGTCAACTTCAAAAGTAAGAGCATTAACTGATGCACCAGCATCTGAAAATGGGAATCAGCTATGATTATATAGCTATCAACAATTCAAGAGAGCAAGGAAAGTTACCTCGGAGGACAATGGGGTCTTGATCAGATTGACCAATGGGCTGAGGAGAGGCAGATGGAGTTTAATTTAGATAAATGCGAGGTGCTGCATTTTGCAAAGGCAAGTCAGGGCAGGATTTATACACTTAATGGTAAGGTCCTGGGAGTGTTACTGAACAAAGAGACCTTGGAGTGCAGGTTCATAGCTCCTTGAAAGTGGAGTCGCAGGTAGATAGGATAGTGAAGAAGGTGTTTGGTGTGCTTGCCTTTATTGGTCAAGTATTGAGTACTGGAGTTGAGAGGTCATGTTGCGGCTGTACAGGACATTGGTTAGGCCACTGTTGGAATATTGTGTGCAATTCTGGTCTCCTTCCTATCAGAAAGATGTTGTGAAACTTGAAAGGGTTCAGAAAAGATTTACAAGGACGTTGTCAGGGCTGGAGGATCTGAGCTACAGGGAGAGGCTGAATAGTTTGGGGCTATTTCCCTGCAGTGTTGGAGGCTGAGGGGTGACCTTATAGAAGTTTATAAAATCGTGAGGAGAATAGAACATAGAACATTACAGAACAGTACAGGTCCTTCGGCCCTCGGTGTTGCACCGACCTGTGGAACCAATCTGAAGCCTACCTATCCTACACTATTCAATTTGCATCCAAATGTTTATCCAATGACCATTTGAATGCCCTTAAATTTGGCAAGTCTACTACTGTTACAGGCAGTGCATTCAATGTCCCTACTACTCTCTGAGTAAAGAAACTACCTCTGACATCTGTCCTATATCTATCATCCCTCAATTTAAAGCTATGCCCCCTCAAGTTAGTCATCACCACCTGAGGAGAAAGGCTCTCTCTGTCGACCCTATCTAACCCTCTGATTATCTTATAAGTCTCAATTAAGTCACCTCTCAAACTTCTTCTCTCTAATGAAAACAGCCTCAAGTCTCTCAACCTTTCCTCAAAAGACCTTCCCTCCAGACCAGGCAACATTCTAGTAAATCTCCTCTGCACTCTTTCCAATGCTCCCACATCCTTCCTCTGCACCCTTTCCAATGTTTCTTTCAGCTAGACAATTTCTGATCCAAACCACAAAATCACCCTTAATCCCATGCCTCCACATTTTGTAGAATAGCCCACCATGGGGAACCTTATTGAAATCCATATTCACCACATCAATCGCTTTACCCTCATCCACCTGTTTGGTCACCATCTCAAAGAATTCAATAAGGTTTGTGAGGCATGACCGACCCTTCACAAAACCATGTTGACTATCTCTAATCAACTTATTCCTTTCTAGATGATTATAAATCCCATCTCTTATAATCCTTTCCAACACTTTACCCACAACTGAAGTAAGGCTCACTGGTCTATAATTACCAGGATTAACTCTACTCCCCTTCTTGAACAAGGGGACAACATTTGCTATCCTCCAGTCTTCTGGCACTATTCCTGTAGACAATGACAACTTAATGATCAAAGCCAAAGGCTCCACGATATCTTCCCTAGCTTCCCAGAGAATCCTGGGATAAATCCCATTCGGTCCAGGGGACTTACCTATTTTCAGATTTTCCAGAATTGCTAACACCTCCCCCTTGTGAACCTCAATCCCGTTTAGTCTAATGGCCTTTATCTCAGCATTCTCCTTGACAGCATCGTCTTCTTCCAGTGTGAATACTTTCGAAAAATATTAATTTAGCAACTCTCCTATCTCCTCAGACTCCACGCACAACATGAATAGGTGGATAGGATAAATAGACAGGGTCATTTTTCCGGGGTGAGTGAGTCCAAAACTAGAGGCCATATGTTTAAGGTGAGAGGGGAAAGATTTAAATGGGACCTAAGGGGTAACTTTTACATGCAGAGTGTGGTGCGTGTATGGAATGAGCTGCCAGAGAAAGTGGTGGAGCCTGGTACAATTGCAACATTTAAAAGGCATTTGGATGGGTATATGAATAGGAAGGGTTTAGAGGGACATGGGCCAGGTGCTGGCAAATGGGACTATATTATTTTAGGATATCTGGTCAGCATGGACAAGTTGGACCGAAGGGTCTGTTTCCACGCTGTACATCTCTGTAGTTTACGTGGGAATGCTGAAGTGTTCTCTAGATTTCCTTTGCCAAAGGGTCAACTACAAACAGTCCTTAAGTAGACATTTTCTCCTTCACACAAGCAGTAACAGCAGGACAAGTGAAGAAATATATTAAAACTTCTGCTATGAAATGTGATGAACATGCAACTTCACATCAAGATCACAGGAGTGACCCCAGAACTGAAACCATATATCACATGGAAACCACAACTAACTGTACAAGCAGGATGTGTCCTATGGGAACAAAAGTAACAACAAAATCAGGTTTTCCAATGAAAAACATGGCCGATTATTATGTCAACTATAAATGTAAAGAAGTATAGGCGAGGAATTACACTATGGTTGAGGAGTAGGTATCAGCCATCATTTTAACACAGACTGGACCAGTTTCCTACACTGTTCGCAGATGTGATGTGCTATGGAGAAGACATCAGAGCAACTCTTGACCACCAGAACAAATGTGCCAGAGACAATATTAACTTAAGATCCACAAGTAACTGCCAAATAAATACCTGCATATACCTGAGGACAGAAGAGTAACTGAAACATCTGAGCGAGTCAGTATCTTAGTGGAGAATTCCGTGACATTGTGAAAACCTCAGAATATTCAGTCATCTCAGGAAAAGATAACAACAATAGTATGCATAAAACATCAAAGGGTAAAAGCCAATGAGAAAAATAAACAGATACAGTACTGTGTTGTGTTGACAACCACACAGGAATCAATGTCCTCTCGAATGTCTTATATTCTGTCTGGCTACAAAAATGATTATAAATATTGTGAATGTTTCCATTACAGGAACTCATGATATAAAGGAGGAGAGATGTTGTGTTTGTGCAACTATGGTGGACTGTCACTTTAAGAGTCTTATCACATTATGTAATGCTGACATCATCAGCAATTTTGACCAGGAAATGGCTTAGTCTAACTTTGATGCTTTGTAAACTGACATTTGTTGTTGACCACTTCGGCTTTCTGATCCTTCTTGGAACTTAACAAAAGCAAGTGCAGTAAAATGGTTATAGCCTTCCTCAAAACTGAATATTGTTAGACAGTGCCAAGTTTATGCGGAAAGCAGTGGCAGTTCAAGCATAGGATGTATGAACATCTGGATAGGAATAATGTGATCAAGGATAGTCAGCATGGTTTTGTGAAGGGCAGGTCGTGCCTCACAAACCTTATTGAATTCTTTGAGAAGGTGACTAAGGAGGTGGACGAGGGTAAAGCAGTAGATGTGGTGTATATGGATCTTAGTAAGGCGTTTGATAAGATTCCCCATGGTAGGCTACTGCAAAAAATACGGAGGTATGGCATTGAGGGTGAGTTGGAGGTTTGGCTTAGGAATTGGCTGGCTGGAAGAAGGCTGAGTAGTAGTTGATGGTAAAGGTTCATCTTGAAGTGCAGTTACTAGCGGTGTTCCGCAAGGATCTATTTTGGGACCATTGCTGTTTGTCATTTTTATAAATGACCTGGAGGAGGGGCTAGAAGGTTGGGTGAGCAAGTTTGCAGATGATACGAAAGTCGGTGGAGTTGTTGACAGTGAGGAAGGATGTGTCAGGTTACAGCAGGATATAGATAAGCTGCAGAGCTGGGCAGAAAGGTGGCAAATGGAGTTCAATGTAGGTAAGTGTGAGGTGATTCACTTTGGTAAGAGTAACAAAAAGACGGGGTACTGGGCTAATGGTCGGATACTTGGTAGTATGGATGAGCAGAGGGATCTTGGTGTCCATGTACACAGATCTCTGAAAGTTGCCACCCAAGTAAATAGTGCGGTGAAGAAGGCATATGGCATACTGGCTTTTATTGGTAGAGGAATTGAGTTCCGGAACACTGAGGTCATGTTGCAGTTGTATAAGACTCTGATGCGGCCGCATCTGGAGTATTGTGTGCAGTTTTGGTCCCCATACTATAGGATAGGACAGATGTTAGGGGTAGATTCTTTACTCAGCGAGTCGTGAGTTCATGGAATGCCCTGCCAGTAGCAGTGGTGGACTCTCCCTCTTTATGGGCATTTAAACGGGCATTGGTTAGGCATATGGAGGATAATGGGCTAGTGTAGGTTAGGTGGGCTTGGATCGGCGCAACATCGAGGGCCAAAGGGCCTGTACTGCGCTGTATTTTTCTATGCTCTATGTTCTATGTTCTAAGAAATGCCCAATGTAAAGTTATAGCAGAGCCAACCCGTTAAGTTATTCATTAGCACAACAACCAATCACCTCTCCCATAGCTGCTGTCATGGATTCATTGGTGCATAAAGTGGTCATGAGATAATCGCCCTATATAATTCTTCAGACACCATCTGTGCAAGACAAGTATGTTATTAAGGCTTTTAGCAGAGACAAAAGCAATGTCCAATGCTAAGCATTGTGGGTGTCCGTTAACTTAATTGGCTGGATAACTGGTTTGCGATACAGGGTATTGCACCATGTGAAATTATCATGAAAAACTCTGTCTTTGCCTGAGGTGTGGTGACCCTCAGGCTAAACCACCTTCAGTCGCCTCTCACTAGTGAGAGATCAGTATGATGGGCCAGTAGGATTATGGTGAATTTAACTGTAACTTATGCATAGAAGAAAGTGAGGGCAGCAGATGCTGGAGACCAGAGCTGAAAAATGTGTTGCTGGAAAAGCGCAGCAGGTCAGGCAGCATCCAAGAAGCAGGAGAATCAACATTTCAGGCATAAGCCCTTCTCCAGGAATGGGGAGGGTGTGCCAAGCAGGCTAAGATAAAAGGAGGGACTTAGGGGAGGGGCGTTGGGAATGCGATAGGTGGAAGGAGGTTAAGGTGAGGGTGATAGGCCAGAGAGGGGGTGGGGGCAGAGAGATCGGGAAGAAGATTGCAGGTCAAGAAGGCGGTGCTGAGTCTGAGAGTTGGGACTGAGATCAGGTGGGGGGAGGGGAAATGAGGAAGCTGGCAAAATCAGCATTCATCCCTTGTGGTTGGAGGGTTCCTAGGCGGAAGATAAGGCGCTCTACCTACAAGCATCGTGTTGCCATGGTCTGGCGATGGAGGAGGCCAAGGACCTGCATGTCCTTGGCGGAGTGGGAGGGGGAGTTAAAGTGTCCAGCGACGGGGCGGTTGGGTTGGTTGGTGCGGGTGTCCCAGAGGTGATCTCTGAAAGGTTCCGCAACCTCCACTCCCGGTACCTTTCCCTGCAACCGCAAGAAATGCAAAACGTGCGCCCACACCTCCCCCCTCACTTCCCTCCAAGGCCCCAAGGGATCCTTCCATATCCATCCCAAGTTCACCTGCACTTCCACACACATTATTTACTGCATCCGCTGCACCCGATGTGGCCTCCTCTACATTGGAGAGACATGCCGCCTCCTTGCGGAACGTTTCAGAGAACACCTCTGGCTCACCTGCACCAACCAACCCAACCGCCCCGTGGCTGAACACTTTAACTCCCCCTCCCACTCCGCCAAGGACATGCAGGTCCTTGGCCTCCTCCATCGCCAGACCCTGGCCACACGATGCCTGGAGGAAGAGCGCCTCATCTTCCGCCTAGGAACCCTCCAATCACAAGGGATGATTGCAGATTTCTCCAGCTTCCTCATTTCTCCTCCCCCCACCTTGTCTCTGTCCCAACCCTTGGACTCAGCACCGCCTTCTTGACCAGCAATCTTCTTCCCGACCTCTCCGCCCCCACCCCCTCTCCGGCCTATCACCCTCACCTTAACCTCCTTCCACCTATCGCATTCCCAACGCTCCTCCCCCAAGTCCCTCCTCCCTTACCTTTTATCTTAGCCTGCTTGGCACACCCTCCTCATTCCTGAAGAAGGGCTTATGCCCGAAACGTCGATTCTCCTGCTCCTTGGATGCTGCCTGACTTATGCATAGAACCTAGGAATACAAATGTCAAATGTTGTATAAATTATGTAATAAAATCACAAACAAGTAAGTAAGTACTTGTTAGTTTTTACTGAATTCTGATAATAATACCAAATATTCAAAGTGAGGCCATCCAGTCAGCCTGGCACTAGTTTGATTTGAAGCTATAGCTGAGACTGATTTTTGGAGTAGTTAATTTACTGTGCTGCATGAACATCCCCATTATTTATGGAAGCCGTTCATGTTCAGCTGGATGGCACATATGCATCTTTCACCACATGTGTTCCTCCTTCCAGCTTACAAGCTGGAGCTGAAAGAGGACAAACCTTCACTCATTACGCTGGCCTGGAGCAGCAGAAGAGCAGCTCCAAGATTGCTTGAAATTGGTGGATTGGACCATACTCAAGAACCCAACAGACAACTCAGATGAGTATGCCATCACCTTCACGAATTTCAGTAGCACATGCATGGAGGACCTTGTGCTGAAGAAGTCAATCTGGGTGTTCCCAACCAGAAACCTTGAATGAACTGGGAAATTCACTTCCAACTGAAGTATTGACGTTAGAGACAGTCCAGAGGAGGTTTACTAGATTGATCCCAGAGGGGAGGGGTTTGTCGTATGAAGAGACATTGAACAGTTTAGACCTATACTCTCTGGAACTTTAGAAGAATGAGGGGAGATCAAATTGAGGTATTCAAGATAAAAGGTATGGATAAAATAAACATGAAGTGGATGCTTCCTCTTATGGGGCATTCTAGGATGAGCGATCATAGTCTTAGGATAAGGAGTAGCAAATTTAACACCAAGTTGAGGAGAAACTACTTCTCCCAAGGGTTGTGTGTCTGGACTTTGCTACACCAAAGTGCGGTGGATACTGGGGAAATGCGTAAATTTAAGGAGGAGTTAGACAATTTTTTTACCTTGAAGGGATGCAGACAGAAGGTAGGAAGATGGAGGTGAGGAGCGTAACAGTCATGATTGAGTGGCAGAGCAGACTTGATGGGCTAAATGGCCTCATTCTGTTCCTACGAATATGGACTTATGGACTTAAACTATTCAACAATATCAGGTACAGTAGATAGTCCATATATTTCCAGCACATTAATGGCATAAGATAAGGATGCATGGTGTTACAGGTAATGTATTAGCATGTCTGAAGGATTGGTTAAATATCAAGAAGCTAAGAGTGGAGATAAATGAGTATTATTCTGGTTGGCAATCAGTAACTACTGGTGTGCCTCAGGGATCGGTGTTAGGGCAACAATTATACACAATTGATGTCGATGATTTGGATTTGGGGAACCACATGTAGTGTGGCAAAGTTTGTAAATTACATTAAGATGAGTGGCAGAGCAAAGTGTGCACAGAACTGTGTAACTTTGCAGAGGAACATAGATATTTTGAGTGAGTGGGCAAAGATCTGGCAGACGGAATACAATGTTAATAAATGTAAGGTCATCCATTTTGGTGGGAGTAACAGTAACAAGGATTATTACTTGAATGGTAATAACCGCTTAAAGGTCAAGAAAATAACCAATTGTAAATCAGAACGCTACACTGACCAAGCTCCCAATATTCAGATCCATCATAATATTACTGACAAAATATATCTCTGCATCTTTTCTCTGGCCTTTAATGCTGCTATGCAGAGGGACCTGGGTGTCCTTGTGCATGAATCACAGAAGATTGGTCTGCATGTACAACAAGTAATTAGGAAGGCAATGGAATTTTGTCCTTCATTACTAAAGGGATTAAGTTTAAAAGTAGGCATGTTATGTTGGAGCTGTATAGGGTGCTGGTGAGGCCACACCTGAAGAGTTGTGTGCAGATTTGGTCTCCTTACTTGAGAAAGGATATATTGGGGAGCAGAGGAGTTTCACTAGGTTGATTCTGGAATTGAGAAGGTTGGTTTATGAGGAGAGGCTGAGTAGACTGGGATTATACTCATTGGAATTCAGAAGAATGAATGGAGATCTCATGAAATCTCTAAAATTATGAAGGGAATCGATAAGATAGAAATAGACTGGATGGTTCCACTGGCAGGTGAGACTAGGACAAGAGGGAATGGCCTCAAGATTAGAGGAAGCAGGTTTAGAATTGAACTGAGAAGGAACTTCTTCACCCAGCGGGTTGGGGATCTATGGAATTCCTTGACCAGGGAAGTAGTTGACGCTACTTCAGTAAAAAGTTTTAAAGCTAAGATAGATTTCTTTTTGAGCAGTAAAGCAATTGAAGGATATGGTGAGGGTGGGGGTAAGTGGAGCTGAGTCCATGAAATGAATGAAGGAGTAGGCTCAAAGGGCCAAACGACCTACTCCTGCTCCTCATCCTTATGTTCTTATATGAATATCTTCCATCATGTTCAACATTAGCTACTTTCTTACACCAAGCCCTTCATTAACTTCAATTCTTAATTTCAATTTTCTTCTCTCAAATCCATAAGCAATTAAAGGCCAGGGTAAAGATGTAGAGATATATTTTGTCAGTAATGTTCAGATGTGTCTGAATATCAGGAGCTTGGTCAGTGTAGGGTTCTGGTTTACAATTGGATATTCTCCTGATCTTTAAGCTGTTTAAATCACTGCCAGATCTCTGGTACTCTACTTATCCATGGGAATGTGAATGAAGAGACGGTAGATAAGTGTCTAAGGGTAAAAGAATCTCTGTTTTTATTTAGGTACAAAAAGGTAATTATAATGCAAGAAATGGATAACTCAGTAAAAATCTAAGAAGTCAATGCAATGAATACACAGTAACTTACTAGTACTTAGAAATATACAATGAAAAGATATTACCACTATTAGACATGATTTACTGACACAGAGAAAAACAAACAGTATTTAAATTTATACTTTTAACCAGAATTCCTCCCAATAGGGTCCCAATGCACTGGCACCACCCACCTTCCCTTCTCTGCTAGCTAGGTCTAAATTTCAGGGTCTTGGGTCTTACCATCCAGAACTCAGTTTTGAAGTCCCAATGGTCATTCTGGTTTGCTGTACTGGATGAAGACTCCAGACTGCGTAGGATTTTTCCCAATTTGGGTTGAGTTTGCTGATGCGGTAAGGCGGATTTTGGCCTTATCCGGTGAGTACCCGACTTCCTTCCCTCTTGACGTGTTTTGTGAATGGGTTTCCACCTCAGTTTGTGACTGAGGACTTGCGGCTTCGGTGGAGTCGGTGATCGATTGGATTTGTCGGTGTCTGGCTCAGATGGTCATGGCCGATAGTTGAAGTTCTTGCTGTCGATGTTCTCAAGTAAGAGTAGAAACGTGTTCGGCCAGGTCAGTTTTGGATCTCTTGGTTGGCTTTCCTGCTCTTGAATGTTCCATTGAAGCCCTTGGTTCTGCTTCCCTGATCTTGGTTCAGGATCCATGGTTCTTGGTTTCGAGTCTGTTCTCCTCTGAGGCTAATTGGCTTTCGGGTTATTAGAGTACGTGCGAACCTCAAGTGTTTCTATAGTCCCCATACTTTCTGCGCTGTCTTGCCCCAGGTGTTAAAGTTGACATGGGCTAGGGTCTGGTGGTTTCAGTTGCTTGTTCAGAGAGGAGATATAGATTGGGATTCAGGGCTGAACAATACTCCCAAACAGCAATCTCCATTCCCAGGCCTGCTGTTTGTGTTGTGTGTTTACCACGGACTCAATCCAGCTGTCCCATGGAGATCATTGTGTGATTCGTAGCTTAGTGCAAACGTAAATGCATGAAAAGCAACTTCATTCTTCCAATTTATAACAGTGTGAAAGGCTGCACCCGCTAAAAGGTGTATTTATTGCCATGCTGGACGATCCCATTTCTTGCTCTATTCAAAGCAACAACAGCACGTTCATTCTTTGATGATTAGATGGTATTCACCACCTTTGGTGGACTGTGAAGAACCAAGTGCTGAGTGCTCAACAAGAGACAGTCACTTTGTATCTGGTTGAATAACTGGAGATGGGAAAGCAAAGAGCACAGGGTTGGCAGCAGTGGTAAGTGTGTAAGAATCAGGTGGAATCAGGCCCAAATATCAGGCATGAGAGTTCTGTTTGCTAATGAGGGAATATCAGGACTATGATGCATTGAGCAGGCTGAAAGCTGCTGATGTGGTTGAGAGATGTCACTTGAAAGTCTTTCAGCGACAACGCTTATCTATTTGATTGCACAACACCAGGTTATAATCCTACGGGTTTATTTGGAAGCACTAGCTTTTGGGGCACTGTTCCTTCAGGTGGTTGTGTCACAGGACCATAAGACACAGAACAAAAGATTACAGTGACTAGAGTAGGATTCCTCTACAGTGTGGAAACAGGCCTTTCAGCCCCAACAAGCCCACACCGACCCTCCCAAGAGCAACCCACCCAGACCCATTCCCCTACCCACTACTAATCCATGACTAATGCCGCTAACCTACTCATCCCTGAACACTATCAGCAGTTTAGCATGGCCAATTCACCTAAACTGCACATCTTTGGACTGTGGGAGGAACCCCACACAAACACAGGGAGAATGTGCAAACTCCACATGGACTGTTGCCTGAGGCTGGAATCAAACCCAGGCAAACCAGTGCTAACCACTGAGCCACTGTTCCACATTGATACATTGAACAAACCTAGATAGTTAAGATTTTCATAGAATGAGTTTGTTGGTTTCGGATCTTTAATATTTAAATCCCAGAACTTCTTTTAAGTCACGTTCTCGAGATAACTTAAGGTTTTTTAACAAAAGGTGACATCTTGGCTCAGACAATGCCTTAAAGGTATGAGGCTAGAGTCTGTCTATATCCCAATCTTGAGTCAGACTGGCTCTTTTTCCAAAGTGGAATTTACAAAATATTACATGAATTGACAGCCTGCATTGACCGCTTGCAAGTTCTGCATTTTTTGAGCAAAATTGAAGGTTCTGCAAATAAAATTCTGCAAATATAAATTCACCCCATTGATGTATATATGTGTGCGCATGCAGGAGAGAGATAGAGTGTGTGTGTGTGCACGTGACAGAGTATGTGTTTGTGTGTGTGCAAGTTTGGTAAAGTGCATATGTGAGTGTGATGGGGTATAAGCCTGTGAGTGAGTTCATGTGTGGGTGTGAGTGGGTGGGGGGTATATGTGCATACTTACGAGAGCGAGCTTGTGTATGAGAGAGGGTGTGTGTGTGTGTGTGTGTATAGTGCAGTGGGGTCACCTGTAGTGTGATGTGAACCCATGGTCCTGGTTGAGGCCAGCCCCATGGGTACTGAACTTAGCTATCAGCCTCTGCTCAGTCACTTTGTGTTGTTGCCGATCCCGCAGTCCGCCTTGGAGGATGGTCACCCGAAGGTTCGAGGCTGAATGTCCCTGACTGCTGAAGTGGTCCTCGACTGGGAGGGAATGCCCCTGCCTGGTGATTGTTGTGTGGTGTCCATTCATCCGTTGTCGTAGTATCTGCTTGATCTCACCTGGTGTTGTGTGAGTTTTAGCTTTGTCCACCCCAGTCCAATACCGTCTCCTGCAAGTCATATCTATTTGATGTCACTGAGCCTCACCTGTAACTGCAATCAAATCCTTGGCCCATAATCTAAAAATTACCCTCTGTTACCCTCTGCTGTCATTCTCTTATCAGGGTGCATCTTGAGGATTACCTGGCTCAATAGATAAACAGGACAGTTCTCCTCCTTTCAGCCTCTTTCTCCAATGTGTGCAGTACAACATCCAAGAAAGCATGAGACCTGTTTTTTTGCAATTTTGCTTAATTTATTATTCTGAACATTGTACCAAAGACTTCTGGCAGGTGCTGTTTAATGAATGCAGCTTCCTCTGGCAAAGGATCAACAGTATGTATATCATGCTATTCACACCATCCGCAGGACCCCTGCTTAATTTGTAGCACATCAGTGGGCTGGAGGCTGTAAACATGGAGATAAAAAGGCACTCGAACATTTCCCTGCTCTTGTTTCAACAGGAAAGTATGTAGAGTGTAGGATTTAGGATACAGCCATGACCCTGTGCTTGATATTGGGTCTAATGTGAGCTTTCTTTTTTAATAGCATAAGCTTTAGGTCAAGAATGTCATAATAATTCATATTTCTAACTCTCCACTGCGACAATTAAATTCACGCTAAACTTTAATGAATAACACAGAGTCAAATGCAAACCACAGAATCACAAAATCGCATTCGTTCTTTGCTAAGTAGCTTATTATTTTCTAACCCTATTATTGCACGCGAAATGAATTTGATGTAGGTATTAACTACCCCTATTGTTCATAGAATCAGAGAATCATACAACAATGACATCATGGTTGGCATAGAAATGATTCATATCAAAGGTTACCTGCTCCTGTGGTGTACGTTTCTGAGTTCTAACACAGAAGGATGCCATTTCGCCTGCTGTGCTTGTGTAAGAGCTATCCAATTAGTCCCAGTCTTTCCTCGTGCACCTGCAATTTCTGTTGTGTTGTATTGTGAGGTAATTTTTATCTCTTTCTGATTTTTTTTTAGGTTTTTTCAACAATATAGTTTTAACTCGCATAGAGTATGCTTTACTGCCAGTCTTATTATGTTTAACCTTTCCCGAGTCTCTTTCCTCTTCTGAGAAACAAGAATTGTCTCCAACTAGTCAATGATAAACCTTTGTAAACTGTGGACAAGAATCTTTAGCATTTACAAAGGATCTCAAAATTGCAGCATTCTGTTATATCTGACTGTAATCGCTTTCTCAAACACATTCCAGTAAAATGCCCTTTTGTTGTCTCTCTAGATTATAATGTTTGCATAGGTATATCTCCAATTTACGATGCAGGGGCAAATTATTGTAGATGCGGAAATGTGTATTGAAAACAAAAATTGCTGGAAATCACAGCCGATCAGGCAGCATCTGTGGAGAAGAGGGCTAGTTAACCTTTCAAGTCTAGGTGCTCTGATGAAGAGTCATCCAGACTCAAAACATGTTTGTACTCTCTCTACAGTCGCTGCCCGACATGAATTGAATTGAATTTATTGTCACATGTACTGAGGCACAGTGAAAAGTTTTGTCTTGTGAGCAATACAGGCAGATCACAGAGTTAAGTAATATAGATAGTAAATAATAGGTAAACAGCGGCAAAAACAAAAGCAGAGGTACAGCGAATGTTAAGAGTTTGTGAGTCCATTCAGTATTCTAACAACAGGAGGGTAGAAACTGTTACGAAACCGGCTGGTGCACATGTATGGAGATGTTGACTGCTTGTCTCAGTTTCCCTTAGGTGATGCTGTCTGCCTGCCTCAGGTGTATTGAATAAGTGTGTTTGAGGAAGAAAAATGAACAACACACTGCAGAAGTCTGGAAACCAAATGACAAGAAGAAAATATGCATAATAAAAAAAGGGCATGGATTCATACATAAGCATTAGAAAAGCCTAGACTCAGTTTGAAGAGGAGCTGTATTTAAACATACTGGCCATTGCTGAACAGCAAACCAGGAGGTGGGTAGTGGTTTCATTGATACCTGAAAGTGTGTATAGAACCCTTGCAGTGTGCAAATAAGCCCTTGGGCCCAACAAGTCCACACTGACCCTCAGAAGAGTACCCCCTCACCCTACATTTACCTCTGGCTAATGTATCTAACCTACACTTTCTTGAAAACTATGGAAAATTTAGCATGGCCAATTCACCTGACCTGCACATTTTTGAATTACCGGAGGAAACCGGAGCAAACCCACACAGACACAGGGAATGTGCAAACTCCACACAGATAGTCACCTGAGGCTGGACTTGAACCTGGGTCCCTGGCACTGTGAAGCTGCAGTGCTAACCACTGAGCCACCGTGCCACCAAGCAGCTAAGTCACTTTGCGTTGCAACCCTTAAAATTAGAGTGCAGGCTTCTTGAAAATGGAGTCGCAAGTAGATAGGATGTCGAAGAAAGTATTTGGTGTGCTTGCCTTTAATGGTCAGTGCATTGAGTATAAGAAGTCATGTTGTGGCTGTACAGGACATTGGTTAGGCCACTTATGGAGTGCTGTGTGCAATTCTGGCCTCCCTGCTATAGGAAAGATGTTGTGAAACTTCAAAGGGTTCAGAAAAGATTTACATGGATGTTACCAGGGTTGGAGGGCTTGAGCTATATAGGGAGACATTGAATAAGCTGGGGCTGTTTTCCCTGGAATGTCGGAGGCGGAAGCATGACATTATAGATGTTTTTAAAATCATGAGCAGCATGGACATGGTGAATAGACAAGGTCTTTTCCCCGTGTGGTGAGAGAGGGCATAGGTTTAAGGTGAGAGGGCAAAGATTTAAAAGGGACCATAGGGGCCTTCAATTAAGTGCTTGAGCTAACTTGATGGTCCGAATAATCTCATTCTCCTCCAATACCTTACAGTCTTATGGTTTCTCCATCATAGAATCCCCACAGTGTGGAAACGCTGTTTGCCCCAGTGAGTCAACATCAACCCTCTAAATCAACCCACCCAGACATACCCCTTACTCTATCCCCATAACCTTGCTTTTCCCATGGCTAATCCACCTAGCCTGCACATCCTTGGACACAATGGGCAATTTAGCTTATCTAGTCACCTAACCTGCACATTTAATGGTATGCATTTAAGGTGAGACATAGAAAGTTCAAAAGGAGATATAAGGGGCAGGCTTTTCTTACACAGGAGTCTGGGACACCCTGCCAGCGGTGGTGGTGGTGAAGGCAAATCCAATAAGAACGTTTCAGGGGCTTTCAGATAAACTCATGAATATTCAAGGATTGAAGGGATATGAACCCCAGGCAGGCAGAAGAGATTAGCTTAATTTGATGTCATGTTTGGCACAATTTCATGGCCCGATGGGCCTGTTCCTATATTGTCCACATCAATGTCCTTTGGACTGTGGGAGAAAACTGGAGCACCCTGAGGAAACCACCACTCCCCACCCTGCTGCACAGACACACACACACACATACACAGCAAACGCTGCATGGACACACACGGACACACGGACACACAGACACAAACACAGACACACAAACACACACAGATGCACATGCACACACAGACTGTCACCCATGGGTGGAATCAAATCTGGGCCTGGGCTCTGTGAGGCAGCAGTGCTAACCACTGAACCACCATGCCATCCCTGTCTTTACCAGCTGCAAAGATAAAAGTAAGACACCCATTTTAATCTCACTTTCCAGCATCTGTACCCTTGCAGATTACAACATTTCAGGTATAGATCCAGGATCGTTTTAAACAAACTGAGAGTTTCTGTCTGCACCAACAAGCTGGGTACTGAGTTCCTCACACCCTGATACCCTCCACTCTGTAGGTGAAAATGTTTTCCTTAAGTTCACTCTGATTCTTCCCCCAATCATCTTAATTCTATAATTGACCTTGGTAATTGATCTCTCTGCTATGAGAAATATGCCATTTCTGTTCACTCTATCTAATAAGTTTGTACATTTCATTTAAGTCATCATCAGCTTCCTGTTCTAAGGAAAATAAAATCTTAGTCTAACAAATAGTTCCTCACAGCTGCAAGCCCTGGCAACTTTCTTCTGAATCCCATCTGTAATCTTTCCAGAACAACTTCACTCTTCCTGCAAGGTGGAGATGAGAAATTTAGACAAACTTCCACCTCTGGTGTACCCAGCATTTTACACAGTTCCAGCATTATGCATTCTATACATAATCAAAAAAAGGAATATATTCCAAAGGTTGCCGTTACCACTTATCTATTTGTCCTGTCACCTTCAAGGATCTGTGGAAATGCAATCCAAAGTCTCTCATTCTCCCCACCTCTCTCCATATCCCCTCATTCACTGTATATTCCCTTAGTTTGTTTGCCAAATGCATTGCTACACACTTTCCTGGATTGAATTCCATTTGCTAATTTTCCACCTCCTCAAACAAACTATTATTATCATTCTGGAGTCAAACAGCCATCCTCCTCACTATTAATGATACAACCAGCTTTTGTGTCATTTGCCTTATCATGCCTCCCACATTTAAGTACAAGTCATTAGTATGCAGAACAAACAAAGAGCAACCCAACACTGATCCCTGTGGAACAACACAGGAAGCTGTTTACTACTTGCAAAAGCATCTATTGACCATTACCCTTTGTCTCCTGTAACTGAGCCAGTTTTGGTTCCAATTCAACACAGTCCTTTGTTTCCCAAGCACTTCTACCTATTAAACCAATGTGCCAGATGCAACCGTGTCAAATGTCTTACTCAAATCCAGATGGATAACATCCACTGCACTACCCTCCTCAATCTTCTTGTTACTTCCTCAAAAACATCAACTAGACTAGTGATACACCCAGCTTCCCTTCACTAAACCAGCTGACTACTCTTGATTAACCCTTGCCTTTCCAAGTGACAGTTTATCTTCACTATTCAATTGGAATTGAATCTAATAATTTGCCCACCATGGAAGTCAGGCTGACCAATCTATAACTATTTGGCCTACGCAACACTCTCAAGTCTGAACCGTCCTTAATACCTGAGTCCCCTCCTCTGCCACCATGGTCTGGGTAGGATATCTCTTTGCTAAAGACAGATGCAAAGTATTCATTTAACACCTCAGCCATGATCCATCTTCCAGGTATAAATCTGTTTTTGATCCCTAATCAGCCCTACTCCTCCTTCTATCACCCTTTTATAATTGATGTGGCCATTGAGATACCTCTCTATGTTGGCCACCAGCCTTTCCTCAAAATCCCTCTTTGTTTCTCTTATTTGCTTCTCCTTCCCTTCAAGCTTTCTGTATTCCTCTTGCTTGTCAATTTTATTTTCTACCTGACATTATTTGAGCAGACTTTTTTCTATATCTAAAATGCTACCTTCTTTGTCATTGAAAGAACTCTGGATTTGTTTGTTCTACCTTCCCCATTTGGGGTGGCACGGTGGCTCAGTGGTTAGCGCTGCTGCCTCACAGTGCCAGGAACCTGGGCTCGATTCCTGCCTCAGGTGACTGTCTGAGGGGAGTTTGCACATTCTCCCCTTGTCTGTGTGGATTTCCTCCGGGTGTTCTGGTTTCCTCCCATATTTCAAAGATGTGCAGGTCAGGTGAATTGGCCATGCTGAATTGCCTGCAGTGTTAGGTACATTAGTCAGGGGCAAATGGGTCTGGGTGGGTTACTCTTTGAAACCTCTATGAGGATGTGTTGGGCCGAATGGCCTGTTTTCACACTGTAGGGATTCTAGACTATGCCTTTACTGTACCCAAACCACCTCCTCCCAGATGCATCACGAGTTGATATGGCAACTGCTCTACCCAGGACTGTAAAAGAATTGCAGAGTTGTGAACTCCGTACAGTCCATCACGCAAGCTAACCATTGACTCCAACTATATTTCTCTCTTCCTCGGGAAAGCAGCCAGCATAATCAAAGACCCGTCCCACCCCGGTTATAACCTCTCCCATTGAGTAGATACAAATGCTTAAACAGCCCTTTGATGAGAAGGGCATCGCTTGCCACTCACTGGTCACTTAGGCGTTTCCTTTCTTCCTGTTGGTGGGAATTGAATAAAGATTTGTACAGCTGTTGTCTTTCACTGTGTCTCACACCGACACACACACACCATGGGTGCTGGGGAAAATATAAGCACTACTGCTGTTAGGCAGTAGTGTGGGGGGTTTTATAAAAAATAAATAAACAGGAGTATCAGATGTTCTGTTCACTCTGAGAGCTGGCTCTGAGGGAGCTGGATCAGTGTCAAGGGCTCTCCTCGTGTGAATAAAGGATGATTTGGTGACGGGAGTTATTTCACCCAGTACTTAATAAGGAAGAGAATTCCACAGACTGACGAAACACTCAGAGAGAAAACAAAAGTTTCCTTACATTCGTTTTGGGGTGGAGGGGTGTCGCACTGGGGACACGTAGCGGATCGGGCAGCACCCGAGGAGCAGGAGGGTCAATGTTTCGGAATGAACAAGGGCTTATGCCCGAGATGTCGACTCTCCTGCTCCTCGGATGCTGCCTGACCTGCTGTGCTTTTCCAGAGCAGCACTTTCTGACTCCGACTCTCCAGCATCTGCAGTCCTCACTTTCTCCTCATGTTAGTTTTGGGAGACCTTCCATTTTCAAACGGTGCATTCACAGGAATGGTGATCAAATAACATTCAGCACCATATATTGGACGAAGATTTTGAGGAGAGTGAGGGAAAAAAAGAAGCAAAAAAGAAAGCTTAAACACAATTTTTTTTTCAATTTTTTTCTGAATACCTTATCCCCAGGAATATTTAACACCCTGAAGAAGGGCTTATGCCCGAAACGTCGATTCTCCTGTTCCCTGGATGCTGCCTGACCTGCTGCGCTTTTCCAGCAACACATTTTCAGCTCTGATCTCCAGCATCTGCAGACCTCACTTTCTCCTCATATTTAACACCCAGTCTCACTCTTCCTTGTGTCAGCTCTCTGTTATTAGTATAATGTCACAAAATCAAAATTCCACATCGCAATTTCTGTCTGTAATTCCACAACTTTATTGTATATACTCCATACATTCACATACATGTATGCTAACCCTGAGTTCGACTTCTCTTTTCTCTTTTCTCCATTACTCTGACTTCATCTACTGAGTTGCTGATGTGAATATTCCTGCCAAATGCATCGTTAAGCATTTTGTAAATGCTGGTCTGCTCCACTATTCACCCTCGATTCCCATACTACTGCCAAATTATTTTAAAGCCTTCGCAATGTTACTTCCAAAACACCCTGCTAGGAACACCCTCCTAGATCAATGAATTCAACACACACTGCGACATTGAATACTTCTTCCACCGCCTCCACCTCTGAGCTTACTTTTTCCACCAGGACTCCCGCCCACCCTCCAACAACCCCTTCTCCTGCACTCCATCCACCTGAACATCCCGCGCTGGCCTATTACCCGCCCTCGACCTCTTTATTTCCAAATGCCACCGAGACATTGACCGCCTCAACCTGTCTACCCCCCTCCCCCACTCCAACCTCTTACCCTCACAACGCGCAGCCCTCCACTCCCTCTGCTCCAACCCCAACCTCACCATCAAACCAGCGGACAAAGGGGGGGGGTTCAGTGGTAGTTTGACGCACCAACATCTACACCGCTGAAGCCAGGCCCCAACGCACGGACACCTTCTCCTACTGCCTCCTCAACCATGACCTCACCCCCCCACCCCCAATCACCAAACCATAATTTCCCAGACAATCCACAACCTCATCACCTCTGGAGATCTCCCACCTACTGCCTCCAACCTTATTGTCCAGGAACTCTGCACAGCCAGGTTCTACCTCCTAACCAAAATTCACAAGCCTGACTCCACCAGGCCGACCCATTGTCTCAACCTGCTCCTGCCCCAACAAACCCATCTCTGCATACCTTGACACCATCCTGTCCCCCTTAGTCCAGGAACTCCCCACCTATGTTTGGGACACTACCCATGCTCGGCATCTCCTCCAAGTTTTTTGTGTCCCCGGCCCCCAATGCCTCATCTTCACCATGGACATCCAGTCCTTGTACACATCAATCTGCCAAGACAAATGTCTCCAAACCCATCGTTTCTTCCTCTCACGTCAACCCATCCTTTCACCGACACCCTCATCCGCCTGGCTGAACTGATCCTCACCCTCAACGACTTCTCCTTCCAATCCTCCCACTTCCTCCAAACCAAAGGGATATCCATGGGCACCTGCATGGGCCCCTGGTATGCCTGCCTCTTAGTCCATCTTCCGCAGTTACATCGACACCGTTCACCACCTTTTCCTCCACTACATCGATGACTGTGTCGGCGCTACCCTGTGCTCCCACAAGGAAGTTAAACAGTTCATCAACTTCATTAACATGTTCCATCCCGAACCTTAAGTTCACTTGGACCATCTCAGGCACCTCCCTCCCCTTCCTGAACCTCTCCATCTCCATTTCCGGTCATGATTTGGAGATGGTGGTGTTGGACTGAGGTGTACAAAGCTAAAAATCACACAACACCAGGTTATAGTCCAACAGGTTTATTTGGAAGCACACTAGCTTTCGGAGCGACGCTCCTTCATCAGGTGGTAGTGGAGGGCTCAATCCTAACACACAGAATTTATAGCAAAAATTTACATTGTGATGTAACTGAAATTATACATTGAAAAATTGATTGTCTGTTAAGCCTTTCTGTTAGAATACCTTGATAGTTTCACTTCTTTCATGTGTAAATCACAAAACCTTTTTTTAAAAAGTTGCATTCTCGGGTTAGCTGTTAACAATGGTGATAGCTAGACAATATGTTGAAGGTGTTAGCCCCCTGTGTTCTCTGTCTATGCCATAATGTTTAGATTGATTCTAATCTAAAAAGTGAGATACCTGTGTTCTCTGTCTATGCCATAATGTTTAGATTGATTCTAATCTAAAAAGTGAGATAACGGAGTTTTACCTGAATTCATGCAGTTTTTGAGCAAAGTACAATGTAACCTTTTAAGTACAAATTCACCCCACAAAATATATGTGTGTATGTGGGTCTTTGTCTGTCTGGGTTGGGGGTTGTGAGTGTGAGAAAGTGCATGTGTGTGAGTGCAGAGTGTCTTAAATCTGTGAGTGGGTGCATGTGAGAGTGTGGGGAGTGAGTGTGTCTGTAAGGGTGTGTGTAGGTTTCTGTGTGCGCGCCTGTGTATATGTGTGTCCGTGTGTGTGTGT
>NC_057710.1:145494326-145499029 GCF_004010195.1 Chiloscyllium plagiosum | reverse complement strand
CCAACTTCATTCTCAGCTACCTTCCCACAGTTCTACCTCTCTTCCTATTTATCCCTCAGCCCCCTTGGGCCACCCCCTCATTTCTGATGAAGGGCTTATGCCCGAAACATTGATTCTCCTGCTCCTCGGATGCTGCCTGACCTGCTGTGCTTTTCCAGTGCAACACTTTTCGACTCTGATCTCCAACATCTGCAGTCCTCACTTTCTCCTGCAAGGATCTCAGTCCCAGTTCAGTTCAGATGCAAACTGGCAAGCTTGTACTGGTACCACCTTACCCAGAGCCAGTCCCAGTGTCGCAGGAATTTAAAGAATTCCCTCCAACCACCTTTCTAAATGCACCTTCGTCAGTCTTATCTTCTCATTTCAGTACTCACTTACATTTGACTCTAATGTAATCTGGAGATTGGTATCTTTTTGGTTTTACTTGCTGCTAACCTTCTGCTTAACTCCCTAAGTTCTGTTTGCTGGACCACATTCTCTTTCCTACTTGAGACATTGGTGCATGGATCACGGCCTCTGTTTGATTATCATGCCCCAGAAGACTATGGGGGTGGCACAGTGGCTCAGTGGTTATCAGTGGAAATGTTATCGCTATCACTCTGCCTTTCTTCTCCTGGTTCTCATTTTGTAAAATCAAATAGCCCGTGGTGTCATGAAGCTAGCTCTCACTGCACTATCCTGAGGAACAAGTAACCTCATATGTTTCCACAATTGAAACCCAATTTGTGAGTGGGACTCCTGCTCTACTTGCCTATTTCTGTTGGACTTCCTGGTTGTCAGGCATTCCCTTTCTTTCAGAGACAGGCAGGAGGCTGGAAGAACTCAGCAAGCCTGGCAGCATCAGGAGGTGCAGAAGTCGACGTTTTGGGTGTAACCCATCTTCAGGACTGCGGGTGGGTGTGGGGGAGACCTGCAGATAAAGGGGGTGGCGAGGGCAGGATGGTGATGGGGATAGGTGAAGACAGGTAGATGGTCAGATCTGGGTTGGTCAATGGGAGGAAAGAACTTGGTTAGTGGCTGGGAGTAGTGGAAGGGAGGGGCAGGGGCTGGGAAGAGAGTCAGGGGATGGGGAGGGAGGTCATTTGAAATTGGAGAACTCAATGTTGAGTCCTCTGGGCTATAGGCTGCCCTTTCTTTCCCCAGTCTTTTAAGCTGCAGTGTGACCATCTCTCTGAACATGCTAACCACATAAATTTCTGCCTCATTAATGTGCTGCAGTGTCTCCAGTGATCATTCAAGCTCCAAAATCTGGAGCTCAAATTTCTGCAGCTGGGAACACTATCTGCACACAGTCGTCCACTATCCCTGACTCCCCGCATAATCCAAGCCACACATTCCACTTGATTCCGTCTACCTGTGCTGCCATGCATCAAAATAAAACTTAATTATTCTTAAACTTCGTCCCCTTATTTCTAACTTTAACTCTACTTCCCGATCCTACTTTGCTTGCTTTTTTTTTATATATCAATCCTGATTTCCCCTTATTCCCTGTTGCATCTCAATTGTTACTGATCTTACTTCAAGTAGCTATATCCAGCTTACCTGAGATTACCTATCAACCCTATGCTTTTGCAATGTTTTCCACCTGGAGGGGGTGGCACGGTGGCTCAGTGGTTAGCACTGCTGTCTCACAGCACCAGGGACCCAGGTTCAATTCCAGCGTCGGGCAACTGTCTGTGTGCAGTTTGCACATTCTCCCCATGTCTGTGTGGGTTTCCTCCCACAGTCCAAGGATGTGCATATCAGGTGAATTGGCCATGCTAAGTTGTCCGTAGTGTTAGGTGCATGAGGCAGGGGTAAATATAGGGTTGGGGTGGGTTACTCTTCAGAGGGTCGGTCTAGACTTGTTGGGCTGAAGGGCCTGTTTCCATACTGTAGGGAATCTGATCTAAACTTGTAAAATGTGTCATCCCTCAATTGAGAACTTGTATCTTGTTCTAACTTGGTCCTTTCCTATAATGATGATAAATCTAACTATGATAATCACTATCCCAAAAAGGCTCACCCAATGCAGCTCTGTTCACTTAAGAATCACAGAATCATGGAATCCCTACAGTGTGGAAACAGGCCCAACAAGTCCACACTGACACTCTGAAGATTAACCCACCCAGACCCATTCCCCCTCCCCTATATTTATCCCTGATTAATACACCTAACCTACACATCCCTAAAATCAAATGACACCATATGGGATCAGTTCAGAAATAAAAATATGGACAATCACATTGCTAGGAGCATTCCATTTACTCCCAAATAGTAAGAGAGAGATAGAAGAGCAAATATTTGACAAATTTCCAAGTGCCAAACCAGAGCGAGTAATTCAAATACCCTCATATCAATTAGGATACAAACAGAAACTACAAAGTTCTTGAACTACATTGAAGATAAATGTTTTAGCCAGCACATAATAAGGCCAAAAAGAGGGAGCGCAATTCTAGGTTTAGTCTTGGGAAAAGATGCTGAGCATGTGAACAACTTTCCCTTTCCCCTGCCTCCTCCGTCCTCACCTCTGACAACAAATGTGAAGAGCTTGTGGAGCTACAGTGTCACTAAAGATTGAGACAATCCGATCAGCTGCTTCTACTGCACGCCTCCCTTTCATTGGGTGACCCTTGACCCCACATTCCTTGCAAACTCATGGAGGGAGAAGCATCTCACTTTCTGGCAGCTGATTGGATGCCTCTGAATCCGTCCCTTACATCTCCTCTCTGTTTGTGTCAAATTGTTACTTTGAACCAATCCGAAAGCAGTTGCTGAGAAGTTTCTTTAGCTTCAACCCAAAGACAGCTGGTGCTAGCATGCCTTGAAAGAGAACATCAGACTCCAGCTTTTAAAGCAATTAGTTGCCATGATGTAACTCCAGTAAGGGTCCAATTCTGCTTTTCCTTTGAGTTGTAGTGAAACAAAACTGGTCCATCTTCTGCAAGTAATGAGAGACGATTTAAATGCCCAGACTTTGGGAAGCGCTATGTGAGTTTTGGGAACCTCATCAGCGTGTTCTTACTAGGAGACTATTAATTTGCTGTTGGTGTTGCTGTAGGACTAGGTTCAAGCAAACATCAGACCTCACTGTATATCAGCACACACACTGGAAAGAGTCAGTTTCTTTCTCTGTGTTTGGGAAGAGATTCAATTAGACAGTCCAAAGATGTGCAGGTTCAGTGAATTAGCTATACTATAGTGTTCAGGGATGTGTAGGTTAGGTGTATTAATCAGGGATAAATATAGGGGAGGGGGAATGGGTCTAGGTGGGTTAATCTTCAGCGTGTCAGTGTGGACTTGTTGGGCCTGTTTCCACACTGTAGGGATTCCATGATTCTGTGATTCTTAAGTGAACAGAGCTGCATTGGGTGAGCCTTTTTGGGATAGTGATTATCATAGTTAGATTTATCATCATTATAGGAAAGGACCAAGTTAGAACAAGATACAAGTTCTCAACTCTCTCTTACTATTTGGGGGTAAATGGAATGCTCCTAGCAATGTGATTGTCCATATTTTTATTTCTGAACTGATCCCATATGGTGTCCTTTGATTTTTCACATCCCTCCTTGCAGCTATCATTGTTTCCTTAACTAATAATGCGACACCATCATTCTCTTATTCCCCTCTTTACCCTGCTGAATTCTATATGTTGAGCTGCAATTTTTTTACCCCTCCTTCAATCAAGTTTCTGGTATAGCAAGGATTCTGGTATGGCAGGCTTCTACTTGTCCGGCTGTGTCCTCAATTGATTGGTTTTCTTTGCTATAGTACTTGTATTTGCATATTTAACTTCTACGATTGCAGAATTGCCGTATTGTAAACATTTTAATGTTTGCTTCTGTATTTCAGAGCTACTCGCTAATTTTCTGTCTCCTGTTCTCCACACTGAATTTGTCCTAAATAAATCTGTCCCCAGGTTTCCATCACCTGCCAATCTAGTTTAAGGCCTCTCCAACAGCTCATAGCAAATCTCTCTATGAGGACGTTCATCCTAGTCCTGTGCAGTTATAAACCATCTGGCTGTTATAGTCCCAGAATTTGTCCCAATACTTCAGAGACCCAACCCCTCCCACCTACACCAGTACTCCAGCCATGTAAAATCTGAAAGAACTGCGGATGCTGTAGAGTCATAGAGTCATAGAGATGTACAGCATGGAAACAGACCCTTCGGTCCAACCTGTCCATGCCGACCAGATATCCCAACGCAATCTAGTCCCACTTGCCAGCACCCGGCCCATATCCCTCCAAACCCTTTCTTTTCATATACCCATCCAAAAGCCTTTTAAATGTTACAATTGTACCAGCCTCCACCACTTCCTCTGGCAGCTCATTCCATACATGCACCACCCTCTGTGTGAAAAGGTTGCCCTTTAGGTCTCTTTTATATCTTTCCCCTCTCACCCTAAACCTATGCCGTCTAGTTCTGGACCTTCCGACCCCAGGGAAAAGACTTTGCCTATTTATCCTATCCATGCCCCTCATAATTTTGTAAACCTCTATAAGGTCACCCCTCAGCCTCCGACGCTCCAGGGAAAACAGCCCCAGCCTATTCAGCCTCTCCCTATAGCTAAAATCCTCCAACCCTGGCAACATCCTTGTAAATCTTTTCTGAACCCTTTCAAGTTTCACAACATCTTTCTGATAGGAAGGAGACCAGAATTGCACGCAATATTCCAACAGTGGTCTAACCAATGTGCTGTACAGCCGCAACATGATCTCCC
>NC_057710.1:145482867-145493938 GCF_004010195.1 Chiloscyllium plagiosum | reverse complement strand
TCCATATAGATCACATCTACTGCTCTGCCCTCATCAATCTTCTTTGTTACTTCTTCAAAACTCAATCACGTTTGTGAGACATGATTTCCCACACACAAAGCCATGTTGACTATCCCTAATCAGTCCTTGCCTTTCCAAATACATGTACATCCTGTCCCTCAGGATTCCCTCCAACAACTTGCCCACCACCGAGGTCAGGCTCACTGGTCTATAGTTCCCTGGCTTGTCCTTACCACCCTTCTTAAACAGTGACACCACGTTTGCCAACCTCTAGTCTTCCGGCACCACACCTGTGACTATCGATGATACAAATATCTCAGCAAAAAGAGGTCCAGCAATCACTTCTCTAGCTTCCCACAGAGTTCTTGGGTACACCTGGTCAGGTCCTGGAGATTTATCCACCTTTACCCGTTTCACTTCCTCCTCTGTAATCTGGACATTTTGCAAGATGTCACCATCTATTTCCATGCAGTCTATATCTTCCATTTCCTTTTCCATAATAAATTCAGATCTGTGGAGAGAAACCAGAGTTAATGTTTCAGGTCAAGGAAGGGTCTGAGGAAGGAACGCTCAACCCAAAACGTTAACTCTGATTTTTCTACATGGTTGCTGCCAGACTTGCTGAGTTTGTCCAGCAATTTCTATTTTCGTCTCCAACGAAATGTTTAGTTGTTAACTTCTCTTATTTCTGTGCTCAAAAGCACAAAAGGGATTGGGACTAGTTCTGAAATTTGTGCTTTAGAGATTTGGCTTTTCATTCTTCTTATTAGTTTCTTACTCGCGTTCAGTACCTCATTCCGACCTAGCTCATTGGGAGCAACATGAATCATAACCTCTGGCCATTTGTCCTCTACAGAAGAATGTCCTGTAGCCATTCCACGATATTCCTTACCCTTGAGGGAAACAGAGAAGCAACATACTATCCTGGAGTCACAACCACAGGAATACCTGTTTGATTCCCTGACTAATGTATCCCACATAGTTTTTGCTCTTTCCCTCTTCTATCTCCCCTCTTGTATGGCTGAACTGCCCATGGTGTCACAGCTGACTGCATTCCTCCAAGGAATTAATGTATGTACGGAGTTGGGTGAGTGCAGCCTTTAAGAGAACAAGTCAGATGATCTAGAGGCAGGAGCTAGGGGAGGCAGGCTGAAAATAAAACTGTGGAGCTGAGAGACCTACAATAAAGTATTCCCTGTTCAAGTTTACTCTCCATCTACCTCGTGTTCTCGTTATGGTTCCAGTAAACCACAGAGGTAACTTTAGAAGGATGGGAGGCATCTAATTGAAACTTACAGAATACCAAATGACCAGGACAGAGTAGATGTTGGGAAGATGTTTCCCATTGGTAGGATCCAAGGGCACAGCCTTAGAGTAAAGGGGAAACCTTTTAGAACGGAGATAAGGAGAAACTTCTTCAGCCAGAGAGTGGGGAATCGATGGAATTCATTGGCACAGTTAGCTGTGGAGGCCAGGTCAGTGAATATATTTGAGACAGAGATAGATAGGTTCGTGAGTATAAGGGGAATCAAAGGTTCTCGGAAAAAAGTGGGAGAATGGTGTTGAGAAACTTATCAGCCATGATTGAGTGGCAGAGCAGATTTTATGGGTGGAATGGCCTAACGTCTGCTCCTCTATCTTATGGTCTTATGGTAACAATAACCTCCCCAATACCCAAAATGGAAAACTGGTGAGCGGTGATTCGGGACTATCAAACTGATTCTCTTGGCTTACCTGCCAGTTATCTTTTTGCCTCCATACACCCCTCTATTGCAGTGGACCAACATCTTTGATCACACCATCCACTTAGCTCTTGGGCTTATGAATACACCACAGATACTCCCACTACAACTCGAGCTCTGAAACATAGAGCTTGAGTTTCTGAAGCTTGTGGCATTTCCTGAACATGTGGCTATCCAGGTTACTAGTAACATCCATGACTTACAACCTCTGACAAGAGTCACATTTCTCATGATCAAACTGATTTGCCACGTCTTAGGTTTTCTTCCCTTCTGTTAACTTTAGATGTGTTTTTCTGTGATTTACTTGTATTAACTTTATTTTATTTGGCCTTAAATTAATAAACCTATCAGCTATCGATAAACGTTACTCACACTAATAAATTGAATCAATGCACATTCCCTAACAGCAGTTGCTTTAAATGCTGCATTTTGAAGATGGCTTGCTGAAAAAGTTTCCTAATTAAGAAATTCTGTCCTAATGAGCATTTTAATTTTATATTCCCTTTCCTGACCGTCTGAAGAGCATCCCACCCATACCCTATCCCTGTTTTTCCCATGGTTAATCCACCTGGCATATACATCTCTGGACAATTTAGCATAGCTAACCCACCTGACCTACACAGTGGGTGAAAGCCACAGCACTCAGACGAAACCCACGCAGACACAGGGAGAATGTGCAAACTCCACACAGACATTCACCGAATAGAGGAATCAAACTCAGGTCCCTGGTGCTGTGAGGCCACTGAGCCATCCTTTCAATTGCCCAACAAAAATAAACTTTTGCTTCAAAACCTGTTTTTAATAACTCTTGTTCTGCTTCTGACAATTTTACTTTAATTAATCAAATTACACTGCTGTTAAGCATTTTTCTAATGAGTTTACTTAAAAGGTTTTGGCACAGCTGTTCCCAACAATTTGAAGTGATTAGAACAATACTCATCTACTAAATATAACGATTTCAACCTTCTTTTGGCTTCTCATCTGAGGATTTTTCCATTAAATCTAAGAATGTTCACTCTAAGGGTCTTAAATTATTTTGTGTTTGAGATTGACCACTTCATCTGGCAATTATAATTTGAATCCTTTCCCAAGGGTTTCTTTCTCTGCAGGAGAAAGTGAGGTCTGCAGATGCTGGAGATCAGAGCTGTAAATGTGTTGCTGGAAAAGCGCAGCAGGTCAGGCAGCATCTAGGGAACAGGAGAATCGACGTTTCGGGCATTAGCCCTCCTTTCTCTGCAGTCTGCACAGGTTTTTGCTGTAATTTTCACAATTTCTGGCTACAGATTCCCTACAGTGTGGAAACAGGCCCTTCAGCCCGACAAGTCCATACCGACCCTCCAAAGAGTAACTCACCTTGATCCATTCCCCTACACTTACCCCTGAACAACGCACCTAACCCACACATCGCTGAACACTATGGGCAATTTAGCATGGCCAATTCACCTAATCTACACGCCTTTAGAGGAAACCCACACAGAGACAGAGAGAATGTGCAAACTCCACACAAACAGTTACCCAAGGCTGGAATCGAACCCAGGTCCCTGGCGCTGTGAGGCAGCAGTGTTAACCACTGAGCCGGCATATCACTTCTACATGTCATTAATACTGTACAGTGTCTGCAGCCTTAACTGTTACAGGTATTTGCTGCATTCACAAAAGCATGCTGATTCTGTATGCATTTAAGCTGCTAACATTTAAAGATAAATTCAAAGATTTCTGATAGTTTTTTTTTCCTTCTTTCTTCTCACTGATGTCTGTGACTTTTATGGAACTGAAATATCTCCACTGCTTCTTTATGAGACAATTTTATGTGTCCATTTGCTACCATGGTGTATATGGAGAAATCCATCTCTCTGTCAGCATAGTATCTATTGTGGTCATTTTCACTGGAGCCTTCTGAGATGCTTTGGCTGGGCTCACTGCCACCGATTATTCTTATTAGTATTAGTCCAAATTACTGCTACTAAGTGGGAAGTATACAAAAGAAGGCTCAATTTTGATAAACAGAGGACGATGGCCTTTTTTAAAATCGGCCTTTTCAAAGATGTCATTACACACCCCTGGAACAGATAGGACTTAAACCCAGGTCTCTCGGTTCAGGGGTACCACTGTACCACATGAGGATAGACCCTATAGAGTAAAGTGATGAAGGGCTTTTGTCCAAACGTTGATTTTCCTGCTCCTCGGATGCTGCCTGACATGCTGTGCTTTTCCAGCACCACTGATCTTGAGAGTAAATTGATTGCATCGTACTCAATACAGAACATGTGAGATACATGATAGTCTCCTGTGAGACATCAGACTCAGTTTAAGGTTAAATACACATCACTGTTAGCTGCATGGATTTAGCACTAGGACGGGTTTTGCGATTTAGAACAACTGCTCAGGTCCTCCCTGGAACAGTCTTTTCTATGTGGAAAAGCGCAGCAGGTCAGGCAGCATCCAAGGAGCAGGAGAATCGACATTTCGGGCATGAGCCCTTCTTCAGGAAGGCCTTTCCTGAAGTGTCCTGGAGTGGATTTGCTCCTCCTGAGGGCGGATACAGCAGAGGCGGAAGAATTGGGAGTAAGGGATAGTGTTTTTAGAGGAGAGAGGTTGGGAGAAGGTGTAGTCAAGGTAGCTGTGGGAGTTGTGGGTTTGAAATAGAATATTGTGTTGCCTTGGTCACTGGAGTCAGAGATGGAGAGGTCCAGGAACAGGAGGGAGGTGTTGAGATGGTGCATGTGAACTTGAGATCAGCATGGAAGGAGTTGGGCAAGTCCATACTTGACATACAGTTTTAGACACAGACACCACAGAAACAGACCTATCAGTTCAATGTCCATGTCAATCAGGCATCCAGGTAAGGTGGCTCAGTGGTTAGCACTGTTGCCTCACAGTGCCAGGGACCTGGGTTCAATTTTGGCCTCGGATGGACGTCTGTGTGAAGTTTGCACATTCTCCCCATGTCTGCATGGGTTTCCTCCCACCATCCAAAGAGGTGCAGGTTAGGTGAATTGGCCACGTTGAATTGCCCATAGTATTAGGAACCCTAGTCCGGGGTAAATATAGAGTAGGGAAATGGGTGTGTTCGGAGGGTTGATGTGGATTTGTAGGGCCTGTTTCCACACTGTAGGTAATTTTGGCCCATATCCCTGTATACCCATCCAGATGCCTTTTAAATGTTGTAACTGTACCAGTATCCACCACTTCCTGTGGCAGCTCATTCCATACACGCACCACCTTCTGCATGAAAAGGTTTCCCCTTAGGTCCCTTTTAAGTCTTTCAACTCTCACCCTAAACCTATGCCCTCTAGTTGTGGACTCCCCTACCCCAGGGAAAAGACTTTGTCTATTCTACTGTGCGAGTTATTTGAAGACCTGCTGATGAGAGTTCAGGGCTAGCATGCTCCAGTAAGGAGGAAGAATAAGGATGGCAAGGTAAGGGACCCTGGGGTATCGAGGGAGGTTTTGAATTTAGTCAAAAGACAAAAGCTAAGATCAGGCAAGATCCCTGAGGAATATAAAGAAAACAGGGAAGAAGTCAAGCAGGGAATTTGGAGAGAAAGAAAGGACCATAAAATGACCCGGGCAGGTAGGTTTAAAGAGAATCCTAATGCATTCTATACACATAAAAGGATAACTAGGGAGAAGGTAGGACCACTCAAGGATAAAGGAGGGAACATGTGCTCAGAGGCAGAGGATGAGAGTGAGATCCTAAATGAGTGCTTTGAGTCAGTATTCACCCTGGAGAAGGATATGGAGGGTAGTGAGTTATGTGTGCAGCATTCTAATATGCTTGGGCGTTTTCAGATCAAGAAAGGAGTGGTCTTGTGTCTCTTGAAGAGCATTAAGTCCTCCAAGTCTGAGGGGATCTATCTTAGATTATTGAGCAAGATAAGAGAAGAGAATGTGGCCTTGACCAAGATCTTTGTATCCTCGCTAGCCACTGGAGCGGTCCTGGAGAACTGATGAGTAGCTAATTAGATTAGGTTAGATTTGATTACTTACAGTGTGGAAACAGGCCTTTCGGCCCAACAAGTCCATACTGCCCCACCGAAGCGCCACCCACCCATACCCCTAACCTAACACTACGGGCAATTTAGCATGGCCAATTCACCTGACCTGCACATCTTTGGACTGTGGGAGGAAACCGGAGCACCCGGAGGAAACCCACGCAGACACGGGGAGAATGCACAAACTCCACACAGTCAGTCGCCTGAGTCGGGAATTGAACCCGGGTCTCTGGCGCTGTGAGGCAGCCGTGCAAACCACTGTGCCACCGTGCCGCCCACAAATGTTGTTTCTTTATTCAATAAGGGAAATAAGGATAATCCAGGAAACTATAGACCAATGAGTCTCACATCAGTGGTTGGGAAGCTATTGCTCAGAATTCTTAGGCATAGAATTTACATGCATTTGGAAGAGCATGAACTAATTAGAGACAGCTAGCATGGCTTTGTGCAGGGCAGGTCATGTCTTGATAACTTGATTGATTTTTTTCCAGGAGGTGACAAAGGTGGTCAGTGAGGGTAGAGCAGTGGATGTTGTCTACATGGATTTTAGTAAGGATTTTGACCAGGTTCTTCATGCTAAACTCACCCAGAAGATTAAGATGCTTGGGATCCACATGACTTGGCTGCATGGATTCAGAATTGGCTTACCCATAGAAGTTAGAGGATAGTGGTGGAAGGTTGTTTCTCTGGCTGGAGGTCTGTGACTACTGGTGTACCGCAGGGATCCAGTACTGGGACCTCTGTTTTCTGTGGTATATATAAATGACTTGGATGAAATGTAGATCGGTGGGTTAGTCAGTTTGCAGAGGATACAAAGATTGGTGGAGCTGTAGATCACGAAGAAGGTTGTCGAAGGATACAGTGGCATACAGATCAGTTGCAGATATGGATGGAGAAATGACAGATGGAGTTTAATCTGGGTAAGTGTGAGGTGCAGCACTTTGGGATTAAATGTTAAGAGAAACTGTACAGTTAATGGCAGCCCCTGAACAGCATTGATGTTCAGAAGGATCTTGGAGTTTAAGTCCATAGTTCTCAGAAAGTGACCATGCAAATAGATAGAGCGGTAAAGAGGCTTGTCCTGATTATTCGACGGACTGAGTACAAGAGTCAGGATGTCACGTTGCAGCTTTATAAGGCTTTGGTTAGGTCACACTCAGAGGATTTGGTCTAATTCTGGTCACCACATTACAGGAAGGGCGTGAAGGCTTTGGAGCGGGTGCAGAAGAGGTTCACCAGGATGCTGCCTGGATTCGAGGGTATGAGGAGAGAAAGATAAAACTGAAGTTGTTTTCTCTGGAGTGGCGGAGGCTGAGGGGAGACCGGAGAGAAGTTTGTGAAATTATGAGACGTATAGATAGGGTTGACAATCAGAATCTTTTTTCCAGGATTGGAATCTCTAATGCTGGACATTTATTTATGCTAGGAGAAAGTGAGGACTGCAGATGCTGGAGATCAGAGCTGAAAATGTGTTGCTGGAAAAGCGCAGCAGGTCAGGCAGCATCCAAGGAGCAGGAGAATCGACGTTTCGGACATGAGCCCTTCCTGAAGAAGGGTTCATGCCCGAAACGTCGATCCTCCTGCTCCTTGGATGCTGCCTGACCTGCTGCACTTTTCCAGCAATTTATTTATGCTAGCCATGCATTTAAGGTGAAAGGGGAAAAGTTCAAAGGCTTTTTTTTTTACACAGAGAGTGGTAGGAGTCCCCTTTTAAGATGTTGCTTACACCCTACCCTTTTTGATCATTTGCTCTAGTGTGACGCAGTGTCAAAATTTCCTCAACAATAATCCTGTGAAAGGGTGTGCAACATTCTATGTTAAGGGTACTATGTAAATGTAAACGTTTTGTTATTCAGGGTCTTGGGCTGTTTGGAATGTATGTCCACTACAACATAAGGGTAGTGCCAACAGGATAATATTCCACAATATGAACTGGAAAAATATAACCCCATTAAAATCTTTGCAGTTGCAACTAGTCCCTCAATGGCTCTGCTTCTATCAGGCTGTTCTAGCAGTCTGATTCAACAGAGAAGTTTCTGATTCGTTTCAACAATCCTGATTAGATATTTGGAGAAAGTGAGGACTGCAGATGCTGAAGATCAGAGTCAAAAAGTGTGGTGCTGGAAAAGCACGGCAGGTCAGGCAGCATCCGAGGAGCAGGAGAGTCAACAGTTCGAGCATAAGCTCTTCATCAGGAAAATGGGGGTGGAGGGCCCAAGGGGGCTGAGAGATAAATGCCAGGGGGGTAGGGCTGGGGAAAGGCAGCTGGGAATGTGATAGGTAGATGAAGGTGGGGTGTGATGTTGATAGAGAGGAGGGTGGAGCAGATAGGTGGGAAGGAAGCTGGACAGGTAGGTCAGTTCGTGAGGGTGGTGCCGAGTTGGAGGGTTGGATCTGGGATGAGGTGATGGGGAGCGGAAATGAGGAAACCGATAAAAATGATATTGATCCCGTGTGGTTGAAGAGTGCCAAGGCAGAAGATGAGGCGTTCTTCCTCCAATCGCTGGATGGTTAGAATTTGGTGGTGGAGGAGGCCCAGGACTTACATATCCTTGGCGGAGTGAGAGGTGGAGTTGAAGTGTTCAGCCACAGGGCAATGGAGTTGCATTCCCAGCTACCATCCCCCCCAGTCCTACTCCCGTCCCATTTATCTCTCAGCCCTCTTGGCCCCCACCCTCAACATTCCTGATGACAAGCTTATGCTTGAAACCATCAACTCTCCTGATCCTCAGATGCTGCCTGCCTGCCTGGCTTTTCCAGCACCACACTTTTTGACCCCAATTAGATTTTGTCAGTTCTGGTTCTGCATATCATCTCAGCATAATTTTTAAGTGATGGGTCATTGGTTGCAGCATTGGTGGTGCCCAGAGGAGGTAGGTGGCAGGCCCTGAGCATGGACCCAGGGCCTCAATGGGTCTCTGGTTACAGCGGTGACAGTGGCTGGAATGGGGGACTCCTGGCTGCGGTAGGCCTGAAGCCTAGACTTCTGATGGGGGTGTCATTGTTGTATCCAGACCGGGAATTCCTTGAAGCCCAGGGAACCCTGCGGATACATTGCGGAAGTCCCGTGGCTGTATTTGAAGACCTCTCGTGCAGAGGATGAACTCTATTAATGTAATTCTTTTTATTCTTTTTGTAACTCAAAATGGAACTAGATTGTGGCAACAAAACACTTTCCATTGTACCCTTCTCAATACATGTGACAATAATTAACTCATTCACTTACCCAAATGAAACGTGAGCATAGAAATGGCTCATGATTTGCTTGGATATTGATAGATGCCCCTTGAAGTCCCCTGTATATCTAATTAAGTTAAATACATGGTGATATGGCCCATAAAACGTGCCAACCAAATTTGATGAAAAATGTACATCATTCTCTTCTTTATGTAATTGAGAAAATATCTCATAAAAAATAACCACAGAATATAACTACATCAAACAATACGGGTATGTTCTCATACATTTTCCTGTAAATAACAAGTTTTGTAGGCCAGTGAAAACATATTGCAAATCGAAAGAAAAGAACTGTTTTTTTAATTTACTATTAGCCTCCAAAATTAAATTCCCTGTGTGGAAGAACATAGCGTAAAGATTTATTGACAAAGTCTGACATGGTTATATTTTGTGAAGAACATTGAATGGTTTTCCTAATTCATTGTCAAGAAGTAATCAATAGTGTGAATTCTCATATAATTGTTTGCAGTCTAATATTCTGTGTGGCTCTGCATCATTGATAACATCAGCAACAAAACGGTGGTATCTGCAGAGATAATGAAAATGCCTTGTATTTTAAAATATAACAGATTAACACCTGAAGGGCAGAGATAATTTTGGACTCAGATTAATTAGCAAACATCTAATCTGCACCTTTTACACAGTTAATAGCGAGTGAAGGAAACCTAGTTAACTGTGGTGAGTTAACATTTACTCACAATACATTCATATACTTCAGCGACATGCATCTAGCAAATATACCTAAATTTGACTACACAATGATTGCTTTTCAGGCACCTATTAGTTTACGAAGCCTTCAAAATGTTAGGTATGAAGCATGCTAATATTTTCAGCACAACAACTGGTGCCTATCCCTGAAAGAAAAATAGGCCCTTTTCACATGCAAAAAATATCCTGACAGTGTTTAGAGTTTTCCACATGAAGTTCTGTTTGCCATGAGGCACCAGGAATTGGATCCAAAAGTTAATCTCTTATCTTGTATTTTCTAGAATGTGAAATAATCAACAAAACAACTCTGGGCAATTTTCAACCAAACTAACTCCATTTTCTGTTCTCAACTGTTAAATGTTGAATAAAATGCTTGATTTGGAGATGCCGGTTGGACTGTGAAAGTTAGGATTGATGCTGTCTGACCTGCTGTGCTTTTCCAGCAACACATTTTTCAGCTAAGAATCACACAACACCAGGTTATAGTCCAACAGATTTAATTGGAAGCCCACTAGCTTTCGGAGTGATGCTCCTTCATCAGGTGGTAGTGGAGGGCTCAATCCTAACACACAGAATTTATAGCAAAAATTTACATTGTGATGTAACTGAAATTATACATTGAAAATTTGATTGTCTGTTAGAATACAGTGATATTTTCACTTCTTTCATGTGTAAATCACAAAACCTTTTGTTTAAAAAGTTGCATTCTCGGGTTAGCTGTTAACAATGGTGATAGCTAGGCAATATGTTGAAGTTGTTGGCCCCCTGTGTTCTCTGTCTATGCCATGATGTTTAGATTGATTCTAATCTAAAAAGTGAGATAACAGAGTTTTACATGAATTCATGCAGTTTTGGAGCAAAGTACAATGTAACCTTTCAAGTACAAATTCACCCCACAAAATATATCTGTGCATGTGGGTCTTTGTCTGTCTCATGTGACTCAGCCAACGTTGTCTATCTTATATGTTGCAGGCAAGGATGCCCTGAGGCATGGTACATTGGGGAAAGCGAGCAAAGGCTAGGACAACGGATGAATGGGCACCGCACAACAATCAACAGATAGGAGGGTTCCCCCCGAGTTGGGGAACACTTCAGTGGTCCAGGACATTCAGCCTCGGACCTTCGGGTGACCTCCTTCAGATGGCCTCCTTCTTCAAAGACCGCAATTTCCCCCCAGACGTGGTCGACGATGCTCTCCATTGCATCTCCTCCACTTCTCGCTCCTCCGCCCTTGAGCCCTGCCCCTCCAATCGCCACCAGGACAGAACCCCACTGGTCCTCACCTACCACCCCACCAACCTCCATATACATCGTATCATCCGATGTCATTTCCGCCACCTCCAAACGGACCCCACCACCAGGGATATTTTCCCTCCCCTATCAGCGTTC
>NC_057710.1:145470389-145482541 GCF_004010195.1 Chiloscyllium plagiosum | reverse complement strand
AAGCTGCCTGTAGGCAATCAATAGCCAATCAGCAGCAAGCTGCCTGTCTTTCCTCATTCCTGAAGAAGGGCTCATGCCCGAAACGTCGATTCTCCTGTTCCTTGGATGCTGCCTGACCTGCTGCGCTTTTCCAGCAACACATTTTCAGCTATTTTCCTTCCCACCCATCCGTTCTAACTTCCCCACTGACCTACCACAATTGCCTGCCACCTGCACCCACCTATTGCCTTCCCAATTACCTTCTCCCCAACCGTTTATTTATCTCTCAGCCCCCTTCCCTGTCCACATTCCTGATGAAGGGCTGATGCCCGAAACATCAACCCTCCTGCTCCTCTAATGCTGCCTGACCTGCTGTGCTTTTTCCAGTGCCACATTTTATCATTAAAACTAAGAAGATCATTTCTTAGTGGGTGGCACGGTGGCACTGCTGCCTCACAGCGCCAGAGACCTGGGTTCAATTCTGTCTGTGTGGAGTTTGCACATTCTCCCCGTGTCTGCGTTGGTTTCCTTCGGGTACTCCAGTTTCCTCCCACAGTCCAAAAACATGCAGGTTAGGTGAATTGGCCATGCTAAGTTGTCCGAAGTGTTAGGTGAAGAGGTAAATGTAGGGGAATGGGTCTGAGTGGATTGCTCTTCGGAGGGTCAGTGTGGAGTTGTTGGGCTGAAGGGCCTGTTTCCACACTGTAAGTCATCTAATCTAAACAACTCTGACTCTCTAGCATCTGCAGTCCTCACCTTCTCCCATAACAGCTCTTCCCAATTAACGTTGCCCTCTCCCAATTTATCTGACTTATCCTTATTCATAGCTATCTTAAAACTAAGAAGATTATTTTTTAGAATGAAATCCGATGTGCAGAGATACTTGAAACCAAAGACGAGAGGCAGGCGCTGTGCAGGTTCACTGCTGGGTCAGACAGCAGCGTAGATTGCTTTCTCTGTTTGAATCACTTCCCATGGGGGTCACTTCCTTTGTCTCCCTTTCACCTTTTTAAAGCCCCGTTGTTTGGATTATTTTTTACCAAATTTCCAAATCAATGCAACAACTTGTAAAATAGTAATTGCTGCTCCTGGAATTCAAGGAAATCAGCCCCAAGATAAAAGTACCTCAAAAAAAGGTGCAGCTCTCACAGCCACAATTTTTCCCACCTTCCATCTTGGAGAGTTTAATTTAGATAAATGCGAGGTGATGTATTTTGGAAAGGCAAATCAGGGCAGGACTTATACACTTAATGGTAAAGTCCTGAGGAGTGTTGCTGAACAAAGAGACCTTGGAGTGCAGGTTCACAATTCATTGAAAATGGATTCGCAGGTAGATAGGTTAGTGAAGAAGGCATCTGATATGCTTGCCTTTATTGGTCAGTACATTGAGTACAGGAATTGGGAGGCCATGTTGCGGCTGTATAGGACATTGGTTAGGCCACTACTGGAATACTGCATGCAGTTCTGGTCTCCCTGCTGTAGGAAAGATGTTGTGAAACTTGAAAGGGTTCAGAAAAGATTTACAAGGATGTTGCCAGGATTGGAGGGTTTGAGCGATAGGGAGAGGCTGAACAGGCGGGGGATGTTTTCCGTGGAGCATCAGAGGCTGAGGGGTGACCTTATAGAGGTTTATAAAATCATGAGGGGCATGGATAGGATAAATAGACAAGATGTTTTCCCTGGGGTGAGGGAGTCCAGAGCTAGAGGGTATAGGTTTAGGGTGAGAGGGGAAAGATTTAGAAGGATCTAAAGGATGTTTTCACACAGAAGATGATGCTTGAATGGAATGATCTGCCAGTGGAGGTGATGGAGGCTGGTACAATTACAAGATATAGAGGCATCTGGAACGGTAAATTAATAGGAAGTGTTTGGAGGGGTATGGGCCAGGTGCTGGCGAATGGGACTAGATTAATTTAGGATATCTGGTTGCCATGGACAAGTTGGACCAAAGGGAGAATGCCTCATCTTCCACTTTGGGACCCTCCAGCCACATGGAATGAATGTGAATTTCACCAGTTTTCTCATTTCCCCTCCACTCACCGTATCCCATATCCAACGTTTCAACTCAGCACCGCCCCCTTGACCTGTCCCATGTGTCCACTCCACCCTCCTCACTGACCTATCACCATCAACCCCACCTTCATCTACCTATCGCATTCCCAGCTACCTTCCCCCCAGCCCCACACCCCCCTCACAATTATCTCTCAGCGCCCTTCGGCCACGAACCTCATTCTTGATGAAGGGTCTATGCTCGAAACGCCAATTCTCCTGCTCCTCAGATGCTGTTTGACCGGCTATGTTTTTCCAGCACCACACTCTTCAATTCTGAGGCATGTTTAAAACCAATATCATAGTGTTATGTACTAGGAAATGGCAACCAATGCAAAAAGTTTGTAATTTATTACAAATAAAAAGTTTAAAAGAATAATTTTCTTGAACTATATTCTTTAATTTGGTCAAAATGAAGGGATCATGTGACCTATTCTGAAGAAAGAAGGTGCTGGAGGGATTCTGAATTGGAACCCAACGTTCTCAGTCTAGACCACAGTTTCTGTCTTTACTGGTCCTCTTGCACCTTACATGAAATTAATAGATTAACAATGAGCTGTCAAGTATGCGAAAAGCCAGCCAGTTTTCTCTTTACATTTATGGAAGGCTTAAATGGTTAACTCTTTATGAATACTCTATGTTGTGCAGCTGAGCTTTAAATGTGGTGCCAGTGCTGTCAATGCCGGAAGATTCCAGCTGTGTCAAGACACTTCCATCTCTTTGTCTTTGTGATTCGCTAAGGAATGTGCCAAGCGGTTCCGTTACACGCATGGAAGAGTGGAAGAAAAAATATTACTCTGCCCCATGATAAAATGGACACCAAGAATCTGACTCAATAAAACATTTAACTAAAAATGGAATCACTCCAGTCATTGTGCATCATTTTATGGTCTCATATTGAGTGGAAAACTAAATTCAATAATCCTAAATTCACAATGGTAAAACCACATTCATGTCTTGAAGAATATGTTGGACATTTCCTTGATCCATGCTTCCTTCAGCGACAGCTTCAGTTAGAAGCACAGGCCCACTGGACTTACTTTTTAATCTATAGTTATATTCATGGCCTTAAGTTGAGTGAAATGTTTCAGTATCAACCAACAATACATAGTTACTTTCACAACAAAGCCAGAAATTGCTGGAGAAACACAGCAGGTCGAGCAGCATCGGTGGAGAGAAAGTAAAGTTGATGTCCATGAATGAAGTTTGTATAGAATCACTACAGCATGGAAACAATCCCTTTGGCACAACAAGTCCACACCGACCCTCCAAAGATTATCCCACCCAAATCCATCCCTCTACATTTGCCCTTGACTAACACATCTAACCTACACATCCCACAACAGCATGGCCAATTCACCCGACCTGCACATCTTTGGATTGTGGGAGGAAACCGGAGCACCCGGAGGAAACCCACACAGACACTGGGAGAATGTGCAAACTCCACACAGATAATCGCCCAAGGCAGGAATCAAACCTGGGTTCCTGGTACTGTGACCCACCATACTACCCCAACTGTGACTCTTCTTCAGAAGCCAAACATTAGCTCTGTTTCATCTCCACAAATGTTATCAGACCTGCTGAGTTCCTCCAGCAATTGCTGGTTTTGTTCCACCATCCAAAATATTTTGTTGTATTTTAGTTACTTCCAGAGTTGTGAGGCTAATTTTACCATTGCATTTGGTGCATAATAAAAACGTAATGCAATAGTTATCCTAATAATAATTTTAAAACACATTTTAACAATTATGCCTGTGATTATTGTTTTGTTTTTCCGTTATGCATTTCCTGACAGCTGTTAATGTTTGTTAATTATATTACCTCTGGGGCAGATAAACCCCAGTCTGCTGGATCTTTTACTCTCGAAAAGTGCTCAGTGTAACAGGCTCAATGAACTAACGGTAAATGTCACTTGTAACATCATCGAATATTAACTAACATAACAAGCATTTGATCATGTTTTCCTAATTGGTTCACTCATTCCACAAAAGATCACAATTACTCTCCTGGGACAGAATGGATACAGGAAAACAGCAGCTGCTGCAAACAACGATGACTGAAGTGAGGGATTTGATGGTATCTGTTCCTGTAATTTTTCATGCTCGGGGTTTCTTCTTCTACGACCCTAATTAGCTCCAGTCACATTCTTAACAGCTTCAAATGATATGTGGGATCTGCTCACTTCTCTCTTGTTTGTCATCGAATGGTACCTCGGTTGGCAATTCTTTGCGAATTATTTTCTGTGTTCGATCTGCAGTAATTCAGGGATGGAGGGCACACAGTCACAAAATATTTAATTCTTCAAAGTTGTCCAAGTAGAAATGAATTATAGGATTATTTTTCCTCGATCATCAAAGTACAAACAAAGGAAGCTTTTTTGGCTATCGGGTTTTCATTCATTCTTCCATAGTATCAAGCTTTTTAGAAATGTTGCCTCCAAAATTTTAATTGGAAAAAACATTCATTTATTCGCATTTTCCATGAGAAAATGCTCATCCACATCAGTCATGTATTTTCTGATGATATATTTTACGTTTAATTTTTTTTTGTTTTGTAGTAACAGTTTACCTTGATAAAGCTTTACAGTTCCAAGGCATATTTATTTATGCCTATGTTTCCTCACCTCTATCTCTTTTCAAGAATGAACTGCACTCATATTTTAAGCTGTCTTCCTCACTTTGCCTTCTGACCAGAAGGATGAGCTCTAGCACACACGATTTCCAAACTGGATTTGATTATAAGACCAGCAGTGGAGACATACAAATTCTGGATAAATAGAAATTCAACCCCAGAAATGATAAATCCTTTTGATAAATTAGTGAAATACATAGGCAGAATACTGTGGCTGCTGGAAATCTGAAGCAAACACAGAGAACACTGGAAAGACTCAGCAGGTCTGGCTGCCTCAGGTAAAAAGCATCTACAGGCCTTGAAATGTTGACTCTGTTTCTCTCTCTGGAAATGCTCCCTGATCTGTAGAGTTTCTCCAGAATGTTTTTAGTGAGATACAAATCAAATCTCATCCTGGTATTGTTTAGCACACAATGATTAAATTTAGAATAGGAAGATTAGACAGTTAAATACACGGCTAAAGAGCTGGTGTAGAAGGGAGGACTTCAGGTGGACCTTCTAGAGCATTGGATGTCTTCCAGGCCAGGTGGACAAGAAGGATGAGTTGCACCTGAACTGGAGGGGCACCAATATCCCAGGAGAGAGATTTGCTAATGCATTTCGAGACTGTTTAACTTAGTGTGGCAGGGGTATGGGAGCCAGCAAGTGAAACGACCAAGGAGGAGTCTGTGCCTATAGCCAGAAAGACTGAGGAAATACAGACAGGGGTGGGGGGTTACTGAACAAGGCATGAAGCATATTTGTTTTAACGGGAGGAGAGTGACATCTAAGGCAAATGAATTGGATTAATACATATAACTCTGATGTAGTGGCTATTATAAAGATATGATTGAGAGAGGCACAAAACTGGCAGCTTTAGAATGTAGATGGTATGGTATGTAATAGGGATGTAAAAGAGGTGGGTGAATTGTATTACTGATTATGGAGAAATAATCATAGGTACATTGAGGGAGGACACCTTGAAGAGCTCATCCAGCAAGGACTTATGGGTACAGCTCAGGAATAGGAAAGATGCAATCATTTGATGGGATAGTACTACAGGTCTCCCAACAGCCAGCAGGTGATAGCAGACAGATATGTGGACAGATTAAGGAAAAGTTTGAAAACAAGAGGGTTGTTGTAGTTGATTTTAACTTCTCCTACATCGACTGGGACTCACTTAGGAGCCAGGGGCTTGGATGGAGGAGAATTTGTTAGGTGAGTCAGGATGGTTTATTGAAACAATATGTAAGTAGTCCAACTAGGGAAGGGACCACATTCGACCTGGAATTGGGAATGAGTCTGACCATTATCAAAGTTTCAGTGGGGGAGCATGCCTGGAACAATTGCCATAATGCTGCAATTTTAAGTTGCTTATGGATAAAGGTAAGAGTAGTACTTGAGTGAAAGCACTTATGTGAGGGAAGTATTAGGCAAGAACTGGGGAATGTATATTGGAGGCAGTCGTTCGAAGATAAATTCACGACCGACCATGTGGGAATATTTTCAAGAACGGTTGATTGGAGTTAAGGACCTGCATGTTCCTGTGGAAATGAAGGATAAGGTTGGAAAGGTTCAGGATGCTTCGATGACCGGAGAAGTTGAGTCCTCAGTCAAAATGTAAAAGGAGGCATACATGAGATATCGGAGCCTGAAGACAGTCAGAGCTGGTGAGGAATATAAAGAGAGCAGGAAACAGACAAGGCATTAGGAGGGCTGAAAGGAATCATGAAATATCTTTGTTAACAATATTGAGGAAATTCCCAAGGCGTTTTATGCCCATATAAGCAGCAAGAGCATAGCTAGGGAAAGGATAGGTCCACTCAAGGACAAAGGACAAATTTATACATATTGCTGGTGTAAGTGGGTGAGATCTTTAACAAATACTTTGCATCTGTATTCATAAAGGAGAAAGACATGGTGGATGGTAAGTCTCAGGAGGAGTATGATTATTCTCTGGAGCATGTCAATATTAAAAAGGAGACAGTGTTAGGTGTTTGAAAAAACATTAAGGTAAACAAGTCGACAGGACCTGATGGGATCTATCCCTGAATGCTGAGGCAGGCAAATGAGGATATTGCTGGGGCCTTGTACGAAATCTTTGGATCCTCTTTAGTCACGGAAGTCCCAAAGGACCGGAGAATAGCCAACATTGTTCCTTTATTTAACAAGGGCAATACGGCTAAGCTGGGACATTACATACCTGTGGGTCTTACAGCAGTGGTAAGGAAATTATTGGAGAAGATCTGTAGGGATAGGGTTTTGTCACATTTGGAAAAATATGGATTTGTTAGTGATAGACAGCATGGCTTTGTGCAGGGAAGTCTGTCTCTGACAAACTTGATTGCGTTTTTTGAGGAAGTGATAAAGGTGATGAGAGCAGGGCAGTAAATGTTGTCCAATTGGACTTAGCAAGGCCTTCGACAAGGTCCTTCCTGGCAGGCTGACATAAAAAGTGAAGTCAAATAGGATCCACAATGAGCTGGTAAGATGGATACAGAACTGGCTTTGTCATATAAGACAGAGAGTAGCGGTGGAAGGATGTTATTCTGTCTGGAGACCTGTGACTAATGGAGTTCTGCAGAGATCAGTACTGGGACTCCTGTAGATTGTCAGAGGATACAGCAGGAAATAGATAAGTTAAAGGGGAGAAATAGCAGATCGAGCCTAATCCACATAAATGTAAGGTAACGTATTTTGGAAAATCTAATGGAGGAGGGATGTACCCAGTAAATAGAGAACTCTTAGTTGCAACAGCATACAGAGGGATCTAAGCCTACAGGTCCTCATTGCATTAAAAATGGCAATACCAGTAGATAAAATGGTCAGGATGGCATATAGCACACTTGCATTCATCAGTTGCGGCATTGAGTATAAAAAATAGCAAGTCAATTTGCCACTCTATAGAACTTTAGTTAGGCCACATTTGGAATATTGCACACAGTTTTTGTTGCCACAGTACAAGAAGGATGTGGGATGCTTTGGAAAAGGAACAGAAATGGTAGACCAAGATGGTTTGGAGGGTAACAGCTATGAGGTGAAGTTGGACAAAGTTGGTTTGTTTTCACTTAAACATCGAAAGAGGATGGTGACCTGACAGCAGCTTCCAGAATTGTGAAAGGCATAAATAGAACAGATAGAGTATTTTTCCCAGGGTAGAAATGTCAGTAACGAGGGGACATAGATTTAAGGTAAAAGTGGAAATGTTTAAAGGAGATGTGAGAGGCAAAGTATTTTACACAGAGGGTGGTAGGTGCTTCAAATGTGCTGCCAGAGGAAGTGATGGGGGCACAATACAATTAGCGAGTGTTGAGCAGATTTGTAGCTCGGGGTGAGGTCCTGGATGTAGGTTTGCTCGCTGAGCTGGAAGGTTTGGTAACATCATCAATGAGCCTCCAGAGGCTCACTGATGATGTTACCTAGTATGGTGATGAAACGTCTGAAACTGAATCTTCCATCTCAACGAGCAAACCTACATCCAGCACAATACAATAGCAATATCTGAGACATCCTGATAAATAGAGGACTATGGACCGCATACAAGTAAAAGGGGTTTCCAGTTTAGAATGGCATTATGTATTGGTGGGCCGAAGGACCTGTTCCTGTGCTTAACACTTCTTTATTCTTCATTGAATAAAGTACACAGTTCTGGCCCTGAAGATATCCATTTTCTGATCGTCACACAGAGAAGGTCACAAGAGTAATCCTTTGGCTCAGGGAACAGAACTTTTATCATTGCTTCAGATTTCCCATGAATCATACAGAAAAAATCCCAGTGAGGAGAAAGGATTTCCGGAATGAAATAAGCCAACCACGCTTAACCAAGGAATTTAAGGATAGCATGGAATTAAAAGAAAAAAAACATAAATGATGGAAAAACTTATAGTGTGCCAAAGGATTGGAAAACTTTTAAAAATTTACAAAAGATGACCAAAATAAAGGGGAGATGATTATATTTAAGGCAAGTAATTCAAGGTATCAAGACTGTGAGAGCTTCTTCTACATATAAAAAGAGCAGAAGAAAAAAATTGAACATAGGCCCCTTCGAGAATGAGGTTGGGTAAATCATAATGGAACGAGGAAATGGCAGAGGAGTTGAATAAGTACTTTACATCAGTCTTCACAATAGAAGAAATTAATAGCATCCCAAAATGACTAAATTATCTCAATATTGTTAATTCTAAGGAGGTGAGGAAATGAACACAATAACTATCACTAGAGTAAAAGTGCGAGGGAAACTAATGGGGCTAGAGACCAATAATGCCCCTTGAGCTGGTGAAATGCATCCCAGGATATTAAAGCAAGTTGCTTCAGGGATTGTGGGTGCACTGTTGATAAACGTACAAGAATCCTTAGATTCTGGAAGAGTCCCAGAGGATTGGAAATCTACCAGTGTAGCACCTTAAGTTAAAAAGGGAAAGAGACCAATATGGGCAATTCACTTAACATTTGCTGATGGGAAAATCTTAGTGTCTGTCATAAAAGATGTAATTGCAGAATATTTGAAAATACAGGTTCTAGATAAGCAGGGTCAATATGGCTTCCTGAAGGGGAGATCATGGTCGTCAAATTTAATTTGAATTCTTTGAGGAGGTAACAGCAAGATAGATAAAGGAGAGGTAGTAGATACAATGCACTTGGACTTTTAGGAAGCATTTGATAAGGTACCACACATTAGGGTGCTTCATAAGATAAGATAATATGTTGAAGGTAGCATATTAGCATAGCTAGGGGATTGGCTAGTGGATAGAAGGCTGAGAGTCGGGCTAAGGTGGGCATTTTCATGTTGACAACCTGTAACTATTAGAGTGTCACAGGGACCAGTACTGGGACCACAATTATTTACAATACATATTAATGACTTGGATGAGGATAGTTAATGTTCTATAGCCATGTTAGCAGATGACACAAAAGTGGGCGGAAAATTAAATGGTGAGGGTGACACAATGAGTTTGCAGAGGGATAGAGACAGGAAATAAGTGGGCAGTACCTTACAGAGGGATTATAAAGTGGGAAAATGTGAGGTTATGAACTTTGGCAGGGAGGATAAAAAAACGGAATGTTATATAAATGTAGAGGGACAGCAGAAATCCACAGGACAGAGAGATTTGGAAGTCCTCATGCATGAATCACAAAAAAAGCTATCATCCAAGTTCAGCAGGTAAAAAAGAAAGCAATGGAATATTGGCCTTTATTTCACAAAAAAATATTGTATAAAGTAGAAAGGTTTTGCTAGGTTCAATGGGCATAGCCTCAGAATAAGATATCACACGTTTAAGATAGAAATAATGAGAGTGCAGTGCTGGAAAAACACGGCAGGCCAGGCAGCATCCAAGGAGCAGGAGAATCGATGTGTTGGGCATAAGCCCTTCATCAGGAATTCTCATCAGAGATGAGGAGCAATTTCATCTCTCAGAGGAGTTTGAATTTGTCAAATTCATAATCACAAATACTATTGAAGTCAGGTCATTAAGTGTATATAAGTTTGAGATAGACCGATTTTTAATTAGTGTGGGCATCAATGGTAATCCAATAAGGCAAGAAATTCAGTTTACAGATCAGATCAGTCATGTTCTCATGTCAAATTCATAATCACAAATACTATTGAAGTCAGGTCATTCATTAAGTGTATATAAGTTTGAGATAGACTGATTTTTAATTAGTGTGGGCATCAATGGTAATCCAATAAGGCAAGAAATTCAGTTTACAGATCAGATCAGTCATGTTCTCATTGAATAATTGACCAGGTTCAATGGACTGAATGAAATACTTCTGCTCCTATATCTTATGCTCCTATATTTCCAACAAAATAAAGACATCCAATCAAGAATTCAACATTCTCCTTGTTCAGCTATCATTCATATCAAATATTGAGAAATTGCAGGAGATACATGCTATCAAATCAATTGTTGTCATCAAGTTGTAGAGATGTACAGCATGGAAACAGTCCATTCAGCCCAACTCGTCCATGCTGACCAAATATCCTAAATTAATGTAGTCACATTTGCCAGCACTTAGCCCCTATCCCTCTCAACACTTCCTATTTATGTACCAATCCAGATGCCTTTCAAATGTTGTAATTGTACCAGCCTCCACCACTTCCTTTGGCAGCTCGTTCCATATACACACCTTCCTCTGCGTGAAAAAGTTGCTTCTTTGGTGCCCTTTATATCTTTCCCCTCTCACCCTAAACATATGCCCTCTGGTTCTGGACTCCCCCACCCCAGGGAAAAGACCTTGTCTATTTACCCCATCCATGCCCCTCACTTTTTTGTAAACCTCAAAAGATCACCTTTCAGCCTCCGACATTCCAGGGAAAACAGCCCCAACCTATTCAGCCTCTCCCTGTAACTCAAACCCTCCAATCCTGGCAACATCCCCTGTTGCCAAGTTATGATGTTACCAATAACAGTATGAAGTTTTTCTTACGGATCTGCTGTAAGCAGTGTGTACTAGAAGTGGCAATAAGCTTCCAGCTTCTCTCTTTGCACTGACAGCAGTCAGGAGTCTGAAATGAATGAATGATCTACTACCTTGTCTAAAAGGCTATAGCCAACTTCAGAACTGAGCAACTGGTAGCTTTTTTCCTGTTCACTTGCATGATGTGCAAACTGCATACTCAACCCCTGTGCAACTACATTTAGCATTTCTGCCTTTTAACACTGGGGTCAGATTGCAGTACAATTTATAAACCATCCTGGAGTGTATGATGTAAGCGTGTGGCTTGGGAGGTTATCTGGTTAGAAACTCTGCCTTCGTTTATCAACACTGTATTCCATTGCTTAAACCTCATTCCTCACCCATCCCCAACCAGTCCATGCCTTTTTAAAACAAACTTGCCACCTCATTCCACCTCACTGCCTCAAGTATTCCCCATAGCTCCTCAGATCATCCATGCCAACTCAAGCCTCCTATATGTCTCATGTTTATCCTAAATAGTCATCTTCTCATTTTGCACTGTGTACAGTCGTCAGAGTTGATGCAATGTCAAATGCAGGGGAACTTTGATTATCCGAATACCAATTATCCGAAAATCAGACTATCCGAAAGAGATCTCAAGGTCCCGATGGAAACATTACATCAAAGACGTGTTTCCAACAGTGATTTTGTTGACAGTGATTAAACAGGTACCGTCTCCAAATGACTGACCTCCCGCGCTCTCTCTCTCCCTCCACGCACTTTCACTGGAGTTCTACAGAAGGGTGTACCGTAACACCCCCCCCCACCCACCCCCTTCCCCATATAATCTCTCCAACATTGTCCTGTTGTGTGTGTGCGTGTATGTGTGGGACTGTGTGTGTGCGTCTGTGCGTGTGTGTGGCTGTGTCTGTGTGTGTGTGTCTGTGTGTGTGGGTGTGTGTGGCTGTGAGTGTGTGTGTGTGTCTGTGTGTGTGCGGTGTGTGTGTGGCTGTGAGTGTGTGTGTGTGGGGGGGGGCTGTGTGTGTGTGTCTGTGTGTCTGTGTGTGTGTAGCTGTGTCTGTGTGTGTGTATGTGTGGCTGTGTCTGTGTGTGTG
>NC_057710.1:145457710-145470114 GCF_004010195.1 Chiloscyllium plagiosum | reverse complement strand
GGGGTAGGGGAGGTGTTGCACGGGGTTGGGGATGGGAGACAGTGCTGGGGGCAGGAGGCAGTGTTGGGGCGGGGGGGGTGTTGCATGGGGTTGGGGGTGGTGTTGGGGGTGGGGCCTCATGCGCTGTGTCCTGCTGCAGTCTCCTGAACAAGGAGCAGACTTTAAAAACTCCGAGCCCCGAGGAAAGGCATTTAATCAATGAACCAAATAATCGATTATCCGAACAAAATAGTGCGCGCCCATCACGTTCAGATAATCGAGGTTCCCCCGTATATTATAGCTATTAGGAAAAAAATTAACTTCTCACCATGTAATAAGTTGATGGTCAGAAAAAGATCTGCAATCGATTATCCGAACGAAATAGTGCGCGCCCATCACGTTCAGATAATCGAGGTTCCCCTGTATATTATAGCTATTAGGAAAAAAATTAACTTCTCACCATGTAATAAGACCTTCTATACCGTTGATGGTCAGAAAAAGATCTGCATTTATAACACTTGAAATCCTATCAACATGTTTCAACAAACCCGAAACCACACCAAAAGGAACAATTTGTTGTTATAGCTTCGCTTGTGTATTCTCAGGAACACCTACTGTGCTGAAACCCATTAACACTTGAAACTAGCTAAGCACAGTCAATTACTGCAGCTGTCCGCACAGTGACTGCTTTCTGGACAGGAAAGAACAGGAGGTGCTCATTGCAAATTCAAAGTTAAATATCTGCTCCTATATACAATATTTTCTCTGGTCCAATCACCCTTCATTAACTCTAATTGCTGCTTGCTCTTCATTATCACTCAGGAATATTATGTTGATCACCATCTATCAATAATGTTAATTTTTCTTGCGTTGAATGATGATGGGTGTGCTGCTAACTGATCCCCTGCTGCTGGAGATTTTCTTCGTTCTGTAAGGAGAGCAGGTGGAAAACTGGGCAGAGGTCATCACACTTACTCATTCGGTTAATGCATTGTCATCAATTGAATTATTTTGGTAGTGTTATGTATGGAGATGTTCACGTGGCATACGGTGCAAAATATGGTGTGTTTATAACATCATCCCAGTTGAATTTTCTGACCATCCAAATTCATCAAGGTCCTGTTCCTCCCTATTAACAGAATCATCATTTCCCATGTTGTCTGAGAGGGTTCACTATCTGTCACACTCTTCGTTCTACTACTATGTTGCAAGCATGAAAAGCCTAAACTAAAATATGGCAATTTTTCTTATTAAAAATAATTCCATTATTAATCTAGCTTCCATTGAATTGTATCATAACATCTATGACTAAGCTATATCTAGATATATATCCCTCATTTCCATTGTAAACAAGATAATAAATGCGTGATAATTTGAGTTAAAAATCACACACCAGGTTATAGTCCAACAGGTTTTATTGGAAGCACTAGCTTTCGGAGTGCTGCTCCTTCATCAGGTGATATCACCTGATGAAGGAGCGTCGCTCCGAAAGCTAGTGTGCTTCCACTTCAACCTATTGGACCATAACCTGGTGTTGTGTGATTTTTAATTTCGTACACCCCAGTTCAACACTGGCATCTCCAAATCATGATAATTTGGAACTGAGTCACTTGTTTCTGGGGACATGGTGTTTTGTTTAACATTTAATCTCTTCTCCTTTGTTGTCACTGTCTTGTCTTCATGCTTCTTTTGGTGTAAAAAATGTCTGAATTTATTCCTAACTCTTCAAATAACCATGTGTACAACTGTCACAATTGCTCTAAAGACTCACAGCTTTGGTAGATATTTAACTTCACTCATTCTTTATCCTTCCAAAGCCCGTCAAGGATAACTCTGCAAATTACCGTATCGTTAATGTGCCACAAACATTTCACCAACTGAAATTAAAGTTCTAGAGGCAGATTACAAATTTCTAAAATTATTCAGTGAGGAAGTTAAAATGTTCTGTGGTGATGTTCAAGCATTTGAAAGTCATGCTAAACCCTGTATCCCAATGTGAGTGTGACAAAGATTAATCAGCCCTTTTCCTCCTTTTTGACCTTTGACATGGTTGATCACTGTAATTTCCTTTGATGCATCTCCACTGCTCTCCAGCTGGACAGGAATGAATGTGGTAGTTAGCTTTGGAAGAAGTAACAGGAATGCAGAGTACTGGGCTAACGGTAAAAGTCTTGGCAGTGAAGATGAACAGAGAGATCTCGGTGTCCAGGTGCATAAATCCCTGAAAGTTGCCACCCGGGTTGATAGGGTTGTTAAGAAGGCATTTGGTGTGTTGGCGCTTATTGTTAGGAGGATTGAGTTTCAGAGCCATGAGGCCATGTTTCACCTGGACATGACACTGGTAAGGCCGCACCTGGAGTATAGCGTGGAGTTCTGGTCACCGCATTATAGGAAGGATGTGGAAGCTTTAGAAAGTTCAGAGGAGATTTACTCGGATGTTGCCTGGTATGGAAGGAAGGATTTATGAAGAAAGGTTGAGGGAACTGAGGCTGTTTTCATTGGAGGGAAGAAGGTTGAGAGGTGACTTAATTGAGGCATATACGATAATCAGAGGGTTAGATGGAGTGGACAGTGAGAGCCTTTTTCCTCGGATGGTGGAGGCTAACACGAGAGGACATAGCTTTAAATTGAGGGGTGACAGATTTAGGACAGATATCAGGGGTAGTTTCTCTACTCAGAGAGTAGTAGGGGTATGGAATGGACTGCCTGCAACAGTCGTAGACTCGCTGACATTAAGGGCATTTAAGTGGGCATTGGACGTACACGTGGATTATAATGGAACGATGTAGGTTAGACGGGCATCAGATTAATTTCACAGATCGGCGCAACATCAAGGGCTGAGGGACCTGTACTGCGCTGAAATGTTCTATGCTCTATGCTCTATGAATGCACTCACCTGCTTCCATTCTAATCTAGTGCAGCCAGTGAATCATCTGTAAAGGTTTATTTTTCCTGCTGCTGCATTACCACTGCTGTCAAGTAGTGATCTATGGTCCATGTCTGTTTTTCATCTGTGTGCGTAATTTGGTAATATTATCGGAAAACATGGTAAGTATAATCCTATGGGAGTCTCAGGAACATGAGCTACGGCAAAACCTGTGGCAGAATCAGCTAAGAACCCTGGCTGTGCCTTCCTCGATGGCAGAAAGACCTTGTTCCACCTTTTATCCTTTTCCTGCAGAGTGAGGTGAGTTTTGCATTCGGCAGTGGTGAGCTGCCAATTAAGTGTGGGGAGGACAGGGGGTTGGTGGGGGGAGGTGTTAAACATTTCAGTAATGTCACTACACACTTAATTAATATTCAGCTTCCAGTTTTATTAAATGCAATCAAAACATGAGATGTAGAAAATTCTCAACATGGAAATCAGCAAGTACCCCTGGCTACTTCTGTTTGCCATTTTCTGCAACCAGCCTCCATGTTGGGCAGGAATGACCATCTCATGGCACTGTCCATGGGCACCCTACATCAATAGACATTCATATCCAATGTGCAAGTCTTTAAAAACCCTTCAATCCAGTTACAGGACACTGCTGCGCTTGACCACAGGCTGCACCAGCAAGTATCATTGCAATGCTGGAGCGAGAGCACTATGCGCTCAGGGACATGCACCCAACTCAGGGACTGGACTAGGCTGCATCTCCAGGCCGTTCACTTGTTGCCTCAGCGCTCATTCACTCTGAGACAAGCTCGATGTTGATTGCACCCCTGTAATTGCACTGCCTTGCCTTTTTGCACTTTGCTCTCTCGGCCATTGCCAGTGGGCTTACATTACCTCAGTCTCTAGCCTTGCCATTTTGTGCAGATGCAAAGTCAGAAGCTTGTCGTGGTTGTCAACAGGGCTCAGTCAAGTTAAGTGAGATAGCCTTTGCTTAGGGGGTCCCAGTACAACTAGTCAAGGACAGTCTCTGATACCAGTCCGGGGCTTGGACATGGTTAGTCAGTCACGTGCAATGGTCAGAGTTAGGATCCTCTCCATGTAAAGAATCAGAAGCCAATGTTAACTCTTTCTTCCCTATTGTGGAATGTTTTCCTCTTGGAATGAGTAAGATGCAGATATTATGAGAGCTGAAAAGAGGTGGCACAGCTGTTAGTTTTGGTGCAGGTGGGGAAGTGTCCCGAGTAAGTGGGTAAGCAGCACAGAGGGCCTATCGGGCTAGCAGCGTTGGAGTTTGAGGTGAGTGACAATGAATAAGGGAAGATGTTGCAGGCAAAAGGATCGGTGCTGGGTCCGCTGCTTTTTGCCATTTGTATTAATGATTTGGATGTGAAAATAGGAGGTATAGTTAGTAGGTTTGCAGATGACATCAAAATTGGAGGTGTAATGGTCAGCAAAGACGGCTCCCTCAGATTATAATGGGATCTTGATCGTTTGGGCCAATGGGCTGAGAAGTGGCAGATGGAGTTTAATTTAGATAAATGTGAGGTGCTGCATTTTGGAAAGGCAAATCAGGGCAGGATTTATACACTTAATGGTAAGGTCCTGGGCTGTGTTGCTGAACAAAGAGACCTTGGAGTGCAGGTTCATAGTTCCTTGAAAGCAGAGCCTCAGCTCGATAGGATAATGCAGAAGGTGTTTGGTATGCTTTCCTTTATTGGACAGGGCATTGAGTATCGGAGTTGGGAGGTCATGATGCAGCTATACAGGACATTGGTTAGGCCATTTTTGGAATATTGTGTGCAATTCTATTCTCCCTTCTATCGGAAGGATGTTGTGAAACTTGAAAGGGTTCAGAAAAGATTTACAAGGATAATGCCAGTGTTGGAAGGTTTGAGCGATAGGGAGAGGCTAAATGGGCTGGGGCTGTTTTCCCTGGAGCATTGGAGGCTGAAGGGTGACCTTATAGAGGTTTATGAAATCATGAGGGGCGTGGATAGGATAAATAGACAAAGTCTTTTCCCTGGGGTGGGGGAGTCCAGAGCTAGAGGGCATAGGTTTAGGGTGTGAGGATTCAGTGATGGTAATGCTATTTGAACCTCAAAGAGAGATGAACGGTTTCTCTCTTGTTGAAAATAATCAATTCTTGATACTAATGTAGTACAAATGTTACATGTCAGTTATCGGGCTCAGCCTAATGTTACACAGGCTTACTTTAATTATATTCTGCTTCAGTCACTGAAGGTTTGTGAATGGTTTGTGAATGGTACTGAACAATGTCCCATCATCAGCAATTTCTGATATTCCGATGATAGGAAGATTATTGATGAAACAGCTGAAGATGATTGGGCCTATGTGTGGAAGCTGGTACAATTCCAACATTTAAAAGGCATCTTGATGGGTAAATGAGTAGAAAGGGTTTGGAGGGATATGGGCTGGGTGCTGTCAGGTGGGAAGAGATTGGGTTGGGATATCTGGTCGGCATGCCCAGGTTGGACCGAAGGGTCTGTTTCCGTGCTGCACCTCTCTATGACTCTGAGACAGTCGGACTATGTCTATGTACACCCATTTGGTTTCCAGAAACATGAGGCCATGCAAGGCTTTGCTGTCCCTTCCTAAGTTACTGCACGTCTCATTCGTCCAACGGTGTTGTATGTATTACATTGCAGTACCTTTGTTTTAAAAGTTTCATCCTTATTTTCAAATCTCTACAATCTCCTCCAGTTCTACTGAAATACCCTTGCTCGGCCCTTTTGAAATATTTTTGATTTCACTTCGGTTGCCAAGGCTTGGGTTTAGCCTGGGGGTTGTCAGGGAGTGGAATGAAGTCAGTACCTACCAAATGGAGTTTAGGACAGGAACAGAATGTAACGACATTGGTAGAATCTCTACGGTGCAGAAAGAGACCATTCAGCCCAACAAGTCTACACCAACCCTCTGAAGGGCATCTCACCCTTACCCAGCTCCTCTACTCTAACCGTATAACTCCACATTTACCAAACTTGCAAACCCTGGCTGCAATGTTTATCCTTTTAACTATGTCTTATTTCTAACTCATACTATACTGTAAGGTAATGTAACTTCTTTTCTTCTTTATTCCTGTTTTTGTATCTAAGATCTGTGCCGAAGTACTTTGTACCTAAGATGTCAATGTGAGAGGTGACATTGTAAACTTTTCACTGTACTCCTGTACACTGTACACATGACAATGAAACCTAATTCTAAATCTGGGACACCACGGGGCAATTTAGCACGGCCAAACCACCAAAACACACACCTAACCTGTCCGTCTTTGGACTGTGGGAGGAAGCCGGAGCACCTGGCGGAAGCCCACGCAGTCAGAGGGAGAATGTGCAAACACAGACAGTCACCCAAGGCTTGGAATTGAACCTAGGTCCCTGGTGCCGTGAGGCAGCAGTGCTAACCACTGAGCCACTGTACAGCCCACAATCAACGTTCTCAATACTTAATGGAGAACGTCCAACACTCACCAGGCAAAAGTCAGGAAAATGGTGAAATACTCCCCACTTACCTGGGTGAGTCTATGTCCAACAACACTCAAGAAGCTGGTCATTTTCAGCAAAATGCAGGCCACTTGATTGACACCAAATCTACTCTCTCCACCACTGAAGCTCTGTCGCAGAATTGTGCCCTATCCATGCACTGCATAATGCAGACGCACTGCAGAAAATCATCACAGATTCTGAGGCAGCACCTTCCGACCACTAGAAGAACAATTGCAACAGATGCATGGAACACTGTCACTTGCAAGTTGGTCTCCAAGAAACTCATCATACTGACATGTAAATATATCACTGTTCCTTCAGTGCTGCTGGGTCAAAATCCTGGAAGTCCCTCCCTACGAGCATTGTGGGTCAATCTATAGCATGTGGACTGCAGCAATTCAAGAAGACAGCTCACCACCATCTTTCCAAGGACAACAAGGGAAAGGCAATAAATACAGGCCATCCAGCAATGTTTTTGTCCCACAAATGAATAATAAAAAATGCAGCATGCTGCTGTGAAGAGGGAACTGGGTTGGTTTGCAGGTATAACAGGTAATTAAGAAGGCAAATGGAATTTTGTCCTTCATTACTAAAGGGATTGAGTTTAAAAGCAGGGAGGTTGTGTTGCAGCTCTATAGTATGCTGGTGAGGCCATATTTGGAGTACTGTGTGCAGTTTTGATCTCCTTACTTGAGAAAGGATATACTGGCACTGGAGGGGGTATAGACAAGGTACATTAGGCTGATTTTGGAGTTGAGGGGGGGGTTGGCTTATGAGGAGAGGCTGAGTAGACTGGCGTTATATTCACTGGAATTTAGAAGAATGAAGGGGGAATCTGATGAAACAAATAAAATGATGAAGGGAATAGATAAGATAGACGCAAGGAGGTTGTTTCCACGGTGAGTAAGACTAGAAAAAGAGGGCATAGAATCAAAATCAGGGAGCAGATTCAGAATTGAATTGAGAAGGAACTTCTTACTGAAAGGGTTGTGAATCTGTGGAATTCCCGGCCCAGGGAAGTAATTAAGGCTACCTCATTGAATGTTTTTAAAGCTAAGTTAGATAGTTATTGAAAAGTAATGGAATCAAGGGTTATGGTGAGCGGGTAGTTAAGTGGAGCTGAGGACACAAAAAGGTCATCCATAATCTTAATGAATGGCCAAATGGCTCAAAGGGCTAGATGCCCTACTCCAACTCTTGGTTCTTATGTTCTTACATCCTTAATGTAGTGCCTGCCGATGATGTTGCTGAGGGGTAGCAGGCAAATGGGAAATCAGAGGGGACCAAGGATAGATATTTGTGAGACAGTGAGGGCAGAAAGAAAGGTTGTTGCAAGTAAATCTCTGGCTATGTTAGGTGCGTAGTAATGGAATTAGGTGAGAGCTATCCCACCAGCAGGACAAAAACATAGAGCCGTTGTAGAAGGATGTTGTGGGCAAACATGTTAAAGGCTGCAGACAGGTTGAGAAGAACGAGGAAGAGATGTTTACCTTTGTCACCACCATTTAAGCTATGAATTGTGACTTTGATAAGAGTTGTATAATGCTATCAAAGGGGTGGAACCTTTTTGTAGGATTCTAACATTCATTTCTAGGAAAATGGAAATGATTTTGGGAGGTAACAGCACGTTCAAAGAAATTGGAGAGGAAAGACATTTGGAGCAGGGTGCTGAGTGCTCAGAAACTATAGGAAAGAAGAAGAAGGAAAGGTTGCAGAGCCTTTGGCTTTGATCTTTATGCCACCATTGTCTACAGGAATAGTGCCAGAAGACTGGAGGATAACAATTGTTGCTCCCTTGTTCAAGAAGGGGAGCAGAGACAACCCTGGTATTTATAAACCAGTGAGCCCTTACTTTGGTTGTGGGTAAAGTGTTTGAAAGGATTATAAGAGATAGGATCTATAATCATCTAGAACAGAATAAGTTGATTAGGGATAGTCAACACAGTTTTGTGAAGGGTAGGTCATGCTCACAAACCTTGTTGAGTTCTTTGAGATGGTGACCAAACAGGTGGAAGAGGGTAAAGCGGTTGATGTGGTGTATATAGATTTCAGTAAAGTGTTTGGTAAGGTTCCCCACAGTAGGCTATTGCAGAAAATATCGAGGCATGGGATTGAGGGTGATTTAACAGTTTGGATCAGAAATTGGCTTGCTGAAAGAGGTGGTTGATGGGAAATGTTCACCCTGGAGTTCAGTTACTAGTGGGGTACCACAAGGATCTGTTTTGGGGCCACTGCTGTTTGTCATTTTTATAAATAACCTAGATGAGTGTGTCGAAGGATAGGGTTAGTAAATTTGCGGATGACACTAAGGCAGGTGGAGTTGTGGGCAGTGCCGAAGGATGTTGCAGGTTACAGAGGAACATAGATAAGCTGCAGAGCGAGGCTGAGAGGTGGCAAATGGAGTTTAATACAGAAAAGTGTAAGGTGATTCACTTTGGATGGAGCAACAGGAATACAGAGTACCGTGCTAATGGTAAGATTCTTGGTAGTGGAGATGAGCAGAGAGATCTCAATGTCCATGTGCATAGATCCCTGAAAGTTGCCACTCAGGTTGATAAGGTTGTTAAGAAGGCATACAGTGTGTTAGCTTTTATTAGTAGAGGGATTGAGCCATGAGGTCATGCTGCAGCTGTACAAAACTCTGCGGCCGCACGTAGAGTATTGCATACAGTTCTGATCAACGCATTGTAGGAAGGATGTGGAAGCTCTGGAAAGGGTTCAGAGGAGATTTACCAGGATGTTGCCTGGTATGGAGGGAATGTCTTATGAGGAAATGCTGAGGGACTTGAGCCTGTTTTCATTAGAGAGAAGGTTGAGAGATGACTTAATTGAAACATATAAGATAATCAGAGGGTTAGATATGGGTGGACAGTGAGAGCCTTTTTCCTCAGATGGTGATGGTTGGCATGAGGGGACATAGCTATAAATTGAGAGGTGATAAATATAGGACAGATGTCAGAGGTAGTTTCTTTATTCAGAAAGTAGTAGGGTCATGGTTTACACTGCCTACAACTATAGTAGACTCGCCAACTTTAAGGGCATTTAAATGGTCATTGGATAAACATATGGATGAAAGTGGACTAGTGTAGGCTAGATGGGCTTCAGATTGGTTCCACAGGTCAGCACAACATTGAGGGCCGAAGGGCCTGTACTGCACTGTAATGTTCTATGCTAAATGGTGGGTGCATGGAACGCACTGCCAGCAGTGGCAGTAGAGTCAGACATATTCAGGACATTTAAGCAAATTTTGGATAGGCACGTGGAAGTTAGTACATTAAAGGGTATGTCGGTTAGTCTAATCTTAGAATAGGATAAAAGGTCGGCACAACATCGAGGGAAAGAGCCTGTATTGTGCTGTACTGTTCTATGAGAAAGTGAGGACTGCATGTGCTGGAGACAGCCTGCTGTGTTTTTCCAGCACCACATTTTTCAACTCTGTACTGTTCTATGTTCTATGTTCCAAATTCTATGTAAAAGACAAAATTACCTCTATAGAGTATAAAATGAAAGGAATTACACTTGCACTATAAAACAAGTAGCATTTATAACATATACTGGAAATGTGTTGCTGGAAAAGCGCAGCAGGTCAGGCAGCATCCAGGGAACAGGAGAATCGACGTTTCAGGCATAAGCCCTTCTTCAGGGGAGGGCTTATGCCCCCAGCTCTGATCTCCAGCATCTGCAGACCTCACTTTCTCCTCAAAGATTTATAACATATAGCCTACCAGTCATTTTTCTCGTAGTGAAAGCAGTCTCAGAAATAATGTCAAGTCCTCAGCACTGCACAGAACATGTTAACAACTCACGTGTTGAGCAGAATGCTTCAGATTGCAGCATGAACTCAAGAATTAATGGACTCGGAACAGGCCAGATGGAGTGCAGTCCTTCCCAGTCTTCTGTCTTCATAAGGTCTTAATTGCTTTATAAACTGAATTTATACATAATCTCTTTCTCAGAATTTTTAGAATTAAATTTTATGGTCACATACCCTCAAGTTTGGAAGTATGGGAGTACGGTGAAAAGTATATAATGTCACCATTCCCGGTGCCACCTTGGGTACAAAGATACCTCGGTACAAAGTAAAAAAAAAAGAAACAAGGTTAACAGTTAAACATTACCGTCCTTCTTGGCATTAAGTAGAAAATTTTAAAAATATAAATCCTTGAAACAAAACTGTTGTTAAGAAAACAATGCATGTGAGATGTTTTCTGGCTGATTGTTGAACAAAGATAGATAGTAAATCATTTACATTGACTTTTTATTATTCACTCAGATGCCGGCATTGCTAGCCAATCACTATTTATTGCCCAACCTTATTTATACTTGAGAAGGCAGTGGTGAGCTGCCTTCTTGATCAATTCCATTCATGATCTGTAGGTTCACCCACAATCCCTGCTTAGTGAGAAATTTCCAGGATTTTGGCCCAGCGACAGTAAAGGCACAATGGCATATTTCCAAGTTCCTTCTCAGTCATTGGGTCAAAATCCTGGAATTCCCTCCTTATCGGCATTGTGAGCCTATCCACAGCAAGTGGACTGCAGCGGTTCAAGAATCAGCCCACCACCACCTTCTCAAGGGCAACTAGGGATGGGCTATCAATGCTGGCCAGCCAGCAACGCCCAAGTCCCACAAATGAATTTTTAAAAAGTCGGAATTGTGACCGCCTTGGAGAGGAACTTTCAGCTGATGGTGTTCCCATGTGTCTGCTGCCTTTTTCCATCTAGACGGATGTGGTCATGAGTTTTTGGTACATTTCTGCAGTGTATCTTGTAGATGGTACAAGTTGCTATTGAGTGTTGTTGGTGGAGTGGCGTAATATTTGTGGGCGTGAACAAACAACAGTACAGCACAGGAATACACCTTTTGGCCCACCAAGACTGTGCAAAGACATGCTACCTTTCTGAACTAAAAGAAACTCTTGCCTCTATGCTATCTGTATCACTCTATTTCTTGTCTGTACATAAATTTGTCAAGCTGCCTCTTAAACAGTATTATTATATCTGAGGGGAGGTGATGGCTGAGGTGATGTTAATACAGAAAACCTGATGATGTTCTGGGGACCTGGTTTCAAATCCCACCATGGCAGATGATGGAAATTGAATTCAATAAAAGAATCTGGAATTAAGAGACTAATGAGGATCATGAATCCATTGTCAATTGTCAGGAAAACCCCGTCTGGTTCATTAATGTCCTTTCGGGAGGGAAACTGCCATCCTTACCGTGGCCTATGTATGACTCCAGACCTGCAGCAATGTGGTTGATTCTTAACTGCTCTCTGGGATGGGGAATATATGCTGTCATATCCTACAATGCCCACATTCTGCAAATAAAAATCAACCTCATCCACCTTCTCTGAGAACATACAGTGTAAAAGAAAACTCGCCTTGCACATCTCCCTTCAACTTATCCCCTCTCACCTTAAATCTATGCCCCTGAGTATGTGACAGTACCTTCCTGGGAACAAGACTCTGACCATCCACCCTATACATGCCCCTCATAATTTATTTACTTCCATTAGGTCGTCCCTCAGCCTCTGATGCTCTGATGAAAACAATCCAGGTTTGTCCAACCTTTGCTTATGGATAATACGCTCCAATCCAGGCAACATCCCTATAAACATCTTTTGCACCTTCTTCAAAGCCTCCACATCTTCTTATTAGTGTAGTGACCAGAACAGTACACAATACTTCCAACGTGGCCTAATTAGTTTTATGCAGCTGCAACATGACTTGCCAACTTTTATACTCAGTGACCCAACTGATGAGGACAAGTATTGCCATTGACCTTCTTTATCATTGTATCCACTTGTTTTGCCATTTTCGGGGAGCTATACAGAGTTCACTCTGTATATCATTGGTCCGAATGGTCCTGCCATTGATTGTATAATTTCCTCTTGCATTTGACTCACAAAATCCAACACCTCATACTTGTCCAGATTAAACTCCACCTGCCATTCCTCTGTCCAACTTTCCAATTGATCTATATCCTGCTGTATCCCCAGACAACCTTCCTCACTACCCAAAACTCCACCAATTTTATGTTGC
>NC_057710.1:145416874-145457210 GCF_004010195.1 Chiloscyllium plagiosum | reverse complement strand
TCAGTGGGCCTCAGGTGAAAATGTACATAATTCCTGCTTTCTATTTATATGTTTTGGTTTCTTTGGGTTGGTGATGTCATTTCCTGTGCTGATGTCATTTCCGGTTCTTTTTCTCAAGGGGTGGTAGATGTGGTCTAACCTGATGTGTTTGTTGATAGAGTTCTCAAAACTTGCTATAAGTTGAAGCTTTAAATCTCAAAATACCAATTCTGCTAGAATTGCTGAAACATGTGTTAGTATAGAGGACATTTTTCATTTCATTCATAGGATGTAGCTGTCATTGGTTAAACCAGCATTTATTGTCTGTTGTTATGAAAGTGTAGGTGTGTACTATACCTTTAAGAGAGAGAGGAAGGTAGCAAGGACTGACTGAAAGCACAGAGTGTGCTGACCAATTTAAAAATTGGTTGACACAAATAACTGGTGATGTGTTGCCATGCAACAAAAACAAATTTAAACTCAGCCAATCAGTTTAGATAATACCTCAGGTACCAAAATCCAATCGAATTTGAATTTTATTGTTTGGAATGACATCAAACCAACAAAATAATCCAATGTTTTGGGGTATAAAACTGGACATTTTGAACAGTTAGGGGAAAAACTGCGAAGAGTACCAACAAAACAAACTGCCAGCCAAATAGCTCTCTGAAAGGCACCTGTCCATTAGAAACGTTGTGCAGGAGAACACAAAGAAGAGACAACCCAAGAAAATCTAGAGGAAAATCTACAAAGGAGAGTCGAGAAGCTGGCTGGTTTTGAAACGTAGTATTTTTTGTGATAATCAATCGGGGTTTTTTTAATTTTAGAGTGGGAGGTAAAAGATAGGTTTAAGAGTAAGGAGTTGTACATAGCTGGTGTTTTAATGTTCTCAGTTGGACTTAAAGAATAAAATTGTTAATTTTTACTTTAAATACTGAAATCTGGGATAGTTCTTTGCCTCTCAAAATTTAACAAATTACGGCACAAGGTGAGTTTCTCTGTGTGTTGTGTTTAAATTAGCGGAGGGGTTTACCCTGTGTCGTAACACTGTCTGTAAATCGGACTGGAGAAATGACTGTTGAGCTGGGTTCTTGAACTGCTGCAGTCTTTGGGTCACAAGGAAACCCATGGTATTGTCACAGAGAGGGAGATCTAAGATTTTGACCCAGCGACAATGAAGAAAAGGTGATATACTTTAAGTCTGGATGGTGTTGGCTTGAAGGGGACCTTGCTCTACTTAAAAGGGACTTACCTTCATTTCCCTGGAGCAACGAGGAGAGAGAGAGAGGACCAGGGGACTGCCAGGAAGGTAAATTTGCCACTTACAAGGGACTTACCTCAAGTGACAGACCTCCATTTGCAGAAGCAGTGAGAGCGATGAGCTGAGTGGGAGTGGACGAATTGCACTCTGGGAAGGTGCGTGAACTGATATATTTGGGGAGGGGCTGATGAATAGGAAGATGAATGTGTGGCTTGAGGGATGGTGCAGGAGGGAGCGGTTCAGATATTTGGGTCATTGGGACAAGTTCTGGGGGAGGTGAGATGGTCTACACCTGGGCCAGACTAGAACCAATGTCCTAGGGGGTGTTTTTGCTAATGCTGTTGAGGAGGGTTTAAACTAATGTGGCAGGGGGGTGGGAATGAAATGAGGAGGTCAATGGACAGTAATGGAGGTAGTAACTAAAGTCTGGAAGGAACTAGATAATGAAGTCAGTGTGACTAAGGGGAAGAGGGAGCAGAGGGACAAGTGGTCTGAGGTGCATTTGTTTTAAGGCAAGAAGTGTAGTAGGTCAGGCAGATAAACTTAGGGCTTGGATTAGTACCTGGGAGCATAATATTATTGGTATTACTGAGACTTGGGTGAGGAAAAGGCATGATTGTCAACTAAATATCTCAGGATATCGATGCTTCAGGTGGGATAGAGAGGGAGGTAAAAGGAGTGGAGGAGTTGCATTATTGGTCAGAGAGGATATCACAGCTGTGCTGAAGGAGGGTGCTATGGAGGTCTCGAGCAGTAAGGCAATATGGGCAGAGCTCAGAAATAGGAAGGGTGTGGTATCAATATTGGGGCTGTACTAAAGACCTCCCAACAGTGAGCATGAGATAGAGGTACAAATATGGAAACAGATCATGGAAAGATATCAGAGCAACAGTGTGCTGGTGACAGGAGGTTTTGATTTTCCCAACAATTAGTGTTAGAGGTCTAGATGAAGCTGAATATGTAAGGAGCATCCAGGAGGGTATTCTAGAGCAGTATGTAAATAGTCCAACACAGGAAGAGGCCATACTGGACCTGGTGTTGGGGAATGAGCCCGGCCAGGTGGTTGAAATTTCAGTAGGGGCTTACTTGGGAATAGCGATCACAATTCCGTAAGGTTTAGAATACCATGGACAAAGACAAGAGTGGTTCTAAATGAAGAGTGCTAAATTGGGGAAAGGCCAACTATAGCAAAATTCAGCAGGAGCTGGGCAATGTAGGTTGGGAGCAGCTGTTTGAAGGTAGATCCACAGTTGATATGTGGGAGGCTGTTAAAGAGAAGTTGATTAGAGTTCAGAAGAGATGTGTTGCTGTGAAAATGAGGGATAGAAATGGCAAGATTAAGGAAGCATGGATGACAGGTGAAATTGTGAGACTAGCTAAGAGGAAAAAGGAAGTGTACATAAGGTCTAGGTGACTGAAGGTAGACGAAGCTTTGGAAGAATAGTGGGCATGTAGGACCAATCTGAAACAAGGAATTAAGAGGGCTACAAGGGGTCATTAGATATCTTTAGCAAACAGAGTTCAGGAAAATCCCAAAGCCTTTTATTCATATAGGAGGAGCAAGAGGGTAACTAGAGAAAAAGTTGGCCCACTCAAGGACAAAGAAGGAAAGTTATGCGTGAAGTCAGAGAAAATGTGTGAGATTCTTAACGAGTACTTTACATCGGTATTCACGGAGGAGAGGGACATGGCGGATGCTGAAGTTTGGGGTAGAGGTTTGATTACTCTAGGTCAAGTTGGCATAAGGAAGGAGTAAGTATAGGGTATTCTAAAAGGCATTAAGGTAGACAAGTCCCCAGGTCCAGATGGGATCTATCCCAGATTTCTGAGGGGAGCAAGGGAGGAAATAGCTGGGGTTTTTAACAGATATCTTTGCAGCATCCTTGAACATGGTGAGATCCTGGAGGACTGGTGAATTGCTAATGTTGTCCACTTGATTAAGAAGGGTCGCAGGGATAATCCAGACAATTATAGACCTGCGAGCCTGATGTCAGTGGTAGGGAAGCTGCTGGAGAAGATACTGAGGGATAGGATCTATTCCCATTTGGAAGAAAATGGTCTTATCAGTGATAGGCAACATGATTTATCGTAGGGAAGGTCATGTCTTACAAACCTAAAAGAATTATTTGAGAAAGCGACAAAGTTGATTGATGAGGGAAGGGCTGCAGATGTCATATGCATGGACTTCAGTAAGGCATTTGATAAGGTTCCCCATGGTGGGCTGATGGAGGAAGTGAAGTCACGTGGGGTCCAGAGTGTACTAGCAAGATGGATAAAGAACTGGTTGAGAAACAGGAGACAGAGAGTAATAGTGGAAGGGAGCTTCTCAAAATAGAGACCTGTGGCCAGGTGTTCCATAGGGATCATGCGAGGACCACTGTTGTTGTGATATTTATAAATGATTTGGAGGAAGGTATAAGTGGCCTGGTTAGCAGGTTTGCAGATGACATTAAGATTGGTGGAGTAGTAAATAGTGCAGCGGGCTGTCAGAGAATACAGCAGAATATAGGTAGATGGAGATTCAAAGTTTGTGAGAAGATTTGTAGCTCGGGTGCTCGTTGTTGTGGTTCTGTTCGCCGAGCTGGGAATTTGTTACAGACGTTTCGTCCCCTGTCTAGGTGACGTCCTCAGTGCTTGGGAGCCTCCTGTGAAGCGCTTCTGTGATGTTTCCTCCGGCATTTATAGTGGTTTGTCTCTGCCGCTTCCGGTTGTCAGTTCCAGCTGTCAGCTGCAGTGGCCGATATATTGGGTCCAGGTCGATGTGTTTGTTGATAGAATCTGTGGATGAGTGTCATGCCTCTAGGAATTTCCTGGCTGTTCTCTGTTTGGCTTGTCCTATAATGGTAGTGTTGTTGCGGCGTTTCGTGGCTAGTTGGTGTTCATGGATACGGATCGTTAGCTGTCTTCCTGTTTGTCTTATGTAGTGTTTTGTGCAATCCTTGCATGAGATTTTGTACACTACATTGGTTTTGCTCATGCTGGGTATCGGGTCCTTTGTCCTGGTGAGTTGCTGTCTGAGAGTGGCTGTTGGTTTGTGTGCTGTTATGAGTCTGAGTGGTCGTAGTAGTCTGGCTGTCAGTTCAGAAATGCTCCTGGTGTATGGTAGTGTGGCTAGTCCTTTGGGTTGTGGCGTGTCCTCATTCCGTTGTCTTTCCCTTAGGCATCTGTTGATGAAATTGCGGGGGTATCCGTTTTTGGCGAATACATTGTAGAGGTGTTCTTCCTCTTTTTGCAGTTCTGGTGTACTGCAGTGTGTTGTGGCTCTTTTTAGATTAGATTAGATTACATTACAGTGTCGAAATAGGCCCTTCGGCCCAACAAGTCCACACCGACCCGCCGAAGAGCAACCCACCCATACCCCGACATTTACCCCTTACCTAACACTCCGGGCAATTTAGCATGGCCAATTCACCTGACCTGCACATTTTTGGACTGTGGAAGGAAACTGGAGCACCCGGAGGAAACCCACGCAGACACGGGGAGAACGTGCAACCGCCACACAGTCAGTCGCCTGAGGTGGGAATTGAACCCGGGTCTCTGGCGCTGTGAGGCAGTGTTAACCACTGTACCACCATGCCATCCACAGTGTCTTGATGCAATTTTTTTTGTGTGTGTTGGGGTGGTTGCTTTCGTAGTTTAGGACTCTTGGTCTGTGTGTGGCTTTCCTGTATACCTTTGTGGTGAATTCTCCGTTCGGTGTTCTCTGTACCATCACGTCTAGGAATGGGAGTTGGTTGTCCTTTTCTTCCTCTCTAGTGAATCGGATTCCTGTCAGTGCGGCATTGATGATCCGGTGTGTGTTCTCTATTTCTGTGTTTTTAATGATTACAAAGGTGTCATCCACATATCTGACCCAGAGTTTGGGTGGAATTTGATAGATGGAGAGTTGGGCAGAGAAATGGCAGATAGAGTTTCATCTGGGCAAATGCGTGGCGATGCATCTTAGAAGATCCAATTCAAGAGCAAACTGTACAATAAATAGAACAGACCTGGGGAAGATTAATGTACGGAGAGATCTAGTTCAGGTCCATTGTTCCCTGAAAGTCAGTAGAGTGGTCAAGAAGGCATACGACATGCTTTCCTTCATTGGGTGGGTATTGACTACAAGACTTGGCAGGTCATGTTACAGTTGTATCTGACTTTGGTTCGGTCACATTTGGAATACTGCGTAAGTTCTGGTTGCCATGTTACTAAAAGGATGTGGATGCTTTGGAGAGGATGCAGAGGAGGTTCATCAGGATGTTGCCTGGTATGGAGGGCACTAGCTATGAAGAGATGTTCAGTAGATTCGGATTATTTTCATTAGAAAGATGGAGGTTGAGGGATGACCTGATTGAGTTCTACAACATCATGACAGGGTGGATAGCAAGAAGCTTTTGCCCAGGGGGAAGAATCCATTACTGGGGTTCATGAGTTCAACGTGAGAGAGGAAAAGTTTAGGGGAGATATGCATGGAAAGTTCTTCATGAAGAGGGTGGTGGGTGCCTGGAACGCATTGCCAGTGGAGGTGGTAGAGGAGAGCACGATAGCGTCATTTAAGATGTATCTAGACAAACACATGAATGGGCAGGAAGCAGAGGGATACAGACCCTTAGAAAATAGGTGACAGGTTTAGATAGAGGATCTGGATTGGTGCAGGCTTGGAGGGCCTGTTCCTGTGCTTTAAGGTTCTTTGTTCCTTGTTCTTTCTTTGCTAGTAGTTGTGTTCCCATGCACTCTTTGGGTTTCTGTGTGGTAGAGGTTGCAGACTTGGAAGGTGCTGTGAGAGGAATATTGGTGAATTACTGAATGTGTTTTGCAGAAGATATGCACTGCTGTTGGTGGTGAATGGAATGAAATTTGGAGATGGCGTAACTCATTAAGCTGCTTTGTACTGGATAGTGTCAAGTTTCTTGGGGGTTGTTGGAAATACACTCATCTAAGCAAATGGGGTGCAGTTCACCACATTCCTGAAGGTGGACAGAAAACAGGAGGTGGGTGACTCATGACAGAATTCCTAGCCTCCGATGTACTGTGGGAGCAACAATATTTATAAGGCTGAGGTAGTTCAGTTTTCAGTTAATGGTAACCTCCAGGATATTGATAATGGGGGATTCAGATATCATAACTCCATGCAACGTCAAGAGGCTCAGAAAACAGGACAAAGCAATTTGGTCAATTAATGCCCTTCGAGTTATGCTATCAGTAAAATGATGAAAGGGGCCATCAAAAAGTGCTCTCATTTTGTGAAGGAGTAACTTGCTCACTAACATGTTCGGATTTCCCCAGGACGGTTTGGCTCTTATCCTCATTCCCAATGAAGAACTTATGCTCAAAACATCGACTCTCCTGCTCCTCAGATGCTGACTGACCTGCTGTGTATTTCACAATCTTCAACTCTGCAGCAGTCCAAGCTAGCTGGTAGGCTGAAGAACACCTCAGCAATCTTCTGGAAGATTCTGCTGCACTGCTGGGACATGCTGGCAGCCTGTTTCAATTCTGATATCCAGAACAGTGGATATGGGACTATTATGAACATTCACTCCAGCACTCAGGTATACAGTGGTTACTGTTTCTGGTGCAATGGAAGTTATTAATTAGTTGCTGCATCATGGGTATGCCAATAGAAATAGGAGATATGGTGTCCAAGGTTGATGTCAAAGCCTGTGTCAATTGAATGCTGCTCTGTTCAATGACAGTATAAGTATATAGGCCCATAGGCCCATAGCATTGAATGCTATGACAATTTAAGTACTCATCTTAGTACATTTAAACATTAACATTACCGGCCTCAATTACCCTCCCAGCAGCCTATTTCAGATTGCCCCCCCACCCCACCCCTTACTTGATTAAGTTTTTCGGAGAAGTGCCAATGAAGATTGATGAAGGCAGACCAGGGTGGACGTTGATATATAGATTTCACACAACACCAGGTTATAGTCCAACAGGTTTAGTTGGAAGTACTAGCTTTCGGAGCTCTGTTCCTTCATCAGATTTTTAACTTTGTCCACACCAGTCTAAGACCAGCTCCTCCACATCATGCATAGATTTCAGTGAGGCGTTTGAGATGGTTCCGCCTGGTAGACTAGTTAGCAAGGTTAGATCACATAAAATCCAGGGAGAGTTAGCTATCTGGCTACAAAATTGCCTTGAAGGTTGGAGACAGAGTGTGCTGGTGGTGGAGGAGGGTCACTTTCCCTAAAGGGGGCAGTGTGCTGAGAGTCTGGACTCTGCTGCTGCTGCTGTAATTGGAAATTGGAGGCTGAAGTGGCAACATCTTTGCAACTGAGAGCAGTTGGAGCTGGTTGAGGTCTAGAGCCTGGAACCTCTGCTGCTGTAGTCTGCCTGACAAGAGGCACTCAAACCTATGATTCTCTGCTGCTGTTGCCTTTGAAAGTTTGGTGGTCTGTGTGTCTCAGTGAGTTGCAGACTGCTGTAATAACACTTGACGTACCGGGGAGAAGCTGCTGCGGATTGGAGCCGACAGCCTGAAACCTTGGGTGCTCCAACTTGTCTGCCTGGAGAAACCTGGAATTCTCTGTTGTGGCTGCTTTTGGAAGCCCGGTGTCCTGCATGTTTCATTCCTCATTCCTGATGTAGGGCTTTTGCCCGAAACATCGATTTTTCCTGCTCCCCGGATGCTGCCTGACCTTCTGTGCTTTTCCAGCACCTTGACTCTAATCTCCAGCATCTGCAGGACCCACTTCTGCCTGCATTTCTCCTCAGTTGAAGACTGCTGTAATCGCACCTACTGCACCGGGTAGAAGCTCCTGAGGATCGGGGTTGGAGCTTGGGATATTGGATACTGCAGCTGGTCTGTCTGTCTGGAAGCTTGGGAATTGTTGCTGCTATTGTCCTGAGAAGCGTGGTGACCTGCACTTCCGTCTGGCCAGTGCCGAGGAGACTTATCTCTGGAGCCTGGACTATTACTTCAGTCGGGGGACTGAGGCCTGGACATCAATTGCTGGACACCTGCTGTGAGTGACTGTATTTTGGATCGTGGATCCTGGAACTGTTTGGCCATCTCCTTATGATTACTTAGTGGCTGTGGCCTATTTGCTGCCACTGACCATTTCCTCTGGGCATTGGGGAACTGTTGTTTTGGGCCTATGGATTGGGTGGCAGGTCAGAACACAGCTGTCTGAGGCCATGGACTCTCTCAGTTTCTGACTGTTTATGTGAGGGGAGATGTTTGTCCTGGTTTGGGAGGGGCGATAGCAACCAGGGGGCACTCTAAAACAACATCCGGGATGGGGGCTAGTTGTTCCTAGTTGGTGGTTGCATCCTCTGCGTCCCCCACCCCTCCAGGGGCCTCGTCACCCTTTACTTATTGAACAAAACAGCAAGAGGTGAAATGTTACATTCACCCCGATGTGACCACTGAGGCCTGTGCAGCAGCCTTAGGGGATAGTCAGTGCTCCCCACCATGGTTGTTACATCAAAGACATATAGGAAGGTGGAGTTCTTCCTGAGGACTGAGCGGGCAGTGCACCTCTCTCTGGAAAAGGGGATTACTTCAGTGGGACATTCTTGCCTGTCGACCCTCTGGCAGTAGTTTCTCAGAGGGTCATTTTTATCAAACATCTGGCACTTTGTTCCATCTGAGCTCCTTGTCCCCCACCTCTGCCAGCACAGGGAGGTGGAGTAGGCATGGTAGCCTCTACTACTCGGTCTGGAGGAGACCCGCTGAGACACACTTACTCCTTCCAGCAATAGGTTTTCATCTGCCTGGCCTGAGAGGAGGTCACAGAGGGCACCTTTACGGTTGAGCACGAGAGTGTGGCTAACAAGGTGCTCTGGTCAGTGGAAAGTATGCAGTGCTGTGCCCGCAAGGAGGTGGTGCATCTCAGAAGGAACTGCCCTGACTCAAAGGCCACTGCCAACAGCTGCAACTGGTATCATCACCTCTCTCCTCGCAACCCCCTCAGCCCCCATAGGAGGGAGCTGCCTCAGTTATGGACACCAGATGGGTGGGAGGAGAGCAGGGAGAAAAGCCTGGGGGTAGACAGAACATTTGTGGGCAGCCGCCCAGGAGGATTCCCCTGATGACTCGAGCCATTAGCACCCAGCCCAGGGAGGGATCTTTTGCAAAGGATAGTGGTCCCAGGCCTCAGGAAGGTGTGGGATTTGGAGTTCATCCCAGTGCCCACGGATGCTAAAAGCATAAGTGAGCAAGTGGTGCCCCCCGAAGCCTGTGAGGGACAAGACAAAAGGGAGGACTTGGCTGGGGTTGAGGTGGGCAGAGGGTGGCATCAGGACAGTGAAGAGTTGGAGGTATCTCTTGTTTTCCTATCGTCCCAAAATAAGGCTCAATTCCTCAGGGTTGGAGGAACAGATGGAGTCCAGCACCCTCCCTGGGGATGAGGGAATAGCAACCCCAGAAACCCTGCTCCCGCGTTGTTAAGGGAGGGGGACACAAACCTGCCCATGCAATCCATCGCAACTGGACCAGGGCAACTCAGAGGCTGAGGTGGGTATGGTACTCAGGTCTTGCCTTCGTTATACAAATTGAAAGGCCTTGAGGTGCTGCCTGTGCTGGCCGGGGACCATGAGGGGCATAGTTACCCTGAGGACATCCTGGGTAGCACCGATGAGGGAGCAGTCATCCTCACTCCCTATGTTGAGCACTTCTGCCCTTACTGGGGATCTTTTCCCAGATATGGAAGGTGACGCGGGGCCAGTGGAGCAGGTTTCTGAATTGGGGTTTGACATTTTAGTCAGTGTTTGAGAAACATCGATTCTCCTGCTCCTCGGATGCTGCCTGACATGCTGTGCTTTTCCACTTTTCAACTCTGATCTCCAACACCTGCAGTGCTCACTTTCTCCTCGAGTTTAAGTTGAGTCTGGCCTAATCTGATGTTGGAGGCTCCTGCAAAGAGTCCTCCTGCTGTTGTCCCGGGGGGGGAGGTCGAGACAGAGGTGGTGAGCCCGGACCACCCCCTATACTCGACGTGGGGGATGGTGTCAGAGGCCGGAGGCAATGACCTGGAGGAGGACAGGGTATCATTTGGAAGGAAATGAGGCGAACAGTGGCATGGTGCTCACGGACAAGGGCCCATCGTCACCATTGGGGAACTTCAGGAATTCTGCAAGCAGTGCTTGGTCACCATGACAGAGTCTGGCTGGCTATGGATCAGTGGAATCCTCCATTGCCTCTGGTCATGTCTGCCTGGCAGCTATTGACGGCCCTGGGAATGGACAGGAACATGATTCAGCAGAGCCAGGGATTCCTTTGCATCATCCTCAGGGAGTGTAAGGGACAAAGAATCTCTCCGTCTGCTCATTAGGTTGGGTTTCATTGTTTGAACTTGTGGTGGTGGGACATACTGCAACCATGAAGACATCCATCGCTAGCCTCAATGTCAGTGGCAGCAGAAAGGCCCAGCCCAGCTCCTCCATAAGTATACAGTAAGCCTCCTGCAAGAAACTCTTACTGTTTCAGGAGACAAAACTACTTGGCTCCTGGAGTGGCGGGGAAGGGTCTTCGTGGGTCACCTGGCCTCTAGTTCTGGAGGCGTGGCTATCCTGTTGACCCTTTTCCTCAATTGGAGATCTTGAGGGTCAAGGAGCATGTGCCAGGCCATCTGCTCTAACTCATGGTTTGTGAACATGTGCGCACCTTCGATGGGATCTGAGCTGATGTGCTTCTTCGAGGAATTGATTACTCTTAACTCCATCAGGGAGGGAGAACTCATCTTTCCTGGGGAGATTTCAGTTGTACCTTTGAGAAGCCGGACCTTGGCGATACTCAGCATTGGTGGAGAGGTTGAGGGACTTGGTTAAGATCCTTAACTTGGTAGACTGACAAAATCTCCATCCCAATTCCATTGCCTTCACCTTTATGACATAGGGGTGTCAGAATGTCCAGAATTGACTCCCTCTACATTTGCAGGGTGTACTCCTCCTGTGTTCCAAAGGCCTTCATTGAGCAGGTGCCATTTTCCGATCCCAACTTGGTATGGATGGTGCCTGTTCTGTTCAGTGCCTGGGCAAGGTCAGCATATTGGCACTTTAACGACGGGCTCCTGGGGCACAAGCAGTTCTGGGACTGGCTGGATAAGGAAGGGGGGGTGTCTTCTCTTCCTTGAGGATATGGTGGGGTGTGGGCAAGATTCACATCCGTCTCTTCTGTCAGCAATTCACTTGAGTGTCAACAAAGAGGCGGAAATCCAGAATCAAGTAGTTGGAGAACAAGGTGCTGGACCTGGAGTCATATATCGGTCAGCCTGATGAGGACCGGACCCTGCAGGAGGTGTACAAAGAAAAGAAGGCCACCCTCTGGGATTTGCATCTCATTGGATCCTGCGGTGCGTACATGAGATAGGGTTTCCAATTCCTTTGGGATCTCAACCATGGCTCCTGTTTCTTCTACTCAATGGACAAAAGGCTCTTTGTGCTGCTGGCCGCTGACAGATCTCTCGCATTGCATCCATAGGGAATCAGGGCCCAGATGAGGGACTATTGTAGGGCTTTCCTCTGGCTGAATCCATCCAGTGAGGAAGCTTGCAATTTTTTGTGGGAGGTTTGGCCACAGCTCAGCCCCAGAAGGTGTCACAGGCTCAACACTCCTCCGAGCTCAGAGGAGCTGACCAGTCTACTGTCTTTCCAGGGGCAAGTCTCTGGGGCTGGATGGGCTGACCATGGACTTCTTCAGGGCATTCTGTGACATCTGGGGGGCCAACTATATGTGAATCCTGGAGGAGTGTATCACAACTGGAGAGATGCCCCTTTCTTGGTGCGGGGCTGTCATCACTATATTGCCTAAGAAGGTGGATGTCCGTTTGTTAAAGAATTGGCGTCCAATAAATAAAGAAACAAACCACCAAATAAATAAATCTCCTCTGCACCATGCGTATCGAGACAGGGACAATATTGGTTTAAAATCCAGAGGAAGTTCCCCTGCTCATTTGAAGTAAAAACAAAATTCTCCTTGCACTAATCCCCACCAAGCGTATCTGGGACAGGGACAGTACAGAGCTAAAATAAACTCTGACTCTTCCAAAGGGTCCAACATCAGAACAAACGGGAAAATAAAACAGCCCTTTTCCCAGGGAAAAGCAGCCCTCCATTTTTTTTTAAGCAAAAGGTGTAAACAGAAAAAAAACTTAAGACTCCCCCAACACTGCCCCCATCAGACACTCCTGGGATAGGGACAGCACTGGATGAAACACAGAGCAAACACACTCCTCTCTGTCAGAACAGAAAATAAAGCTGCCACTCTAATCTTAACTCTGATCTCCAGCATCTGCAGTCCTCACTTTCGACTAGCTGGATTGCCCTTAAACTGTATCAGTGGCATTTGCCTCATCTGCACACTTGGTCAGCTCTTTGGGGGAAAAAAAATCAATCAGATTTGTTCGGTATGACCTCTCTCTGACAAAGCAATGCTGACTATCACTGATCAAGCCTTGCTTCTCAAAGTGGAACTGTAATGTTTTATGTGAAACCTCACCGATCTTTCATTACTTATAATTTATCCATTTATAAGCTTTGGTTTGAAGTTGTGAATTGGGAAGTGTGAGGATTTTCTAACTGTGGATAACAGTGTTGACCAAAGTAAAACAGTACAAATGAACTTTGCATCTACCTGAGCCCAGGACGTTAACTGTAACTTGATGAAATGACCGCACAGTGTCTGGTATCTGTCATCAAGTCACCCTTTATTTACATGTGCACAGTGCATTAGCTGTGACCACCCAGCTCGAAGTCTGACTCACCTGTTTATTTATTTATTTTGTTTTTTGAAAATTCTTTCTAATATACCACTACACTGCTGCCATATAGCAGGACTGCCTCATTTCCCCAGCTGTGTGAGTGTAGGTGCAGGACACAGTATAAAAACAGCAGTTGTGTAAGTAACTTTATTAATATTCCACCCACCAGGAAAAGCAGCCAAGTGGCCATGGAACCAGGGACAAGCGGAGTCCTGGTAGAGGCAATACTTCCATGGAAAGAAAAGGTGAGGGGGAAGGTTAAGATTAAGTTAAAATAGAATTGGAGGGGATATAAAGCACTCAACCCCCAATCCCCTATTTACATCTGTCAGCGAGGGCTCACTTGTCCAGGTGAACAACCCCAATCAAGAATTTCATTATCAGTAAGATCCATCTGGTTCCAATCAGTACGTCTCCCCACCCCAAATTCAGGGATTTAGGCTTAGTCTTTCTCTGGTAGCTTCTCCAGGGATGTTTTCACCCGTGCCCAGTTCCTCTGTCCCAGGCGCGGATACAGGTAGGCAAAAGTGTGGCCTGCAGATGCTGGAAACCGGAGTTCCTGATGAAGGGCTTTTGCCTGAAACGTCGATTTTCCTGCTCCTCGGATGCTGCCTCACCTGCTGTGCTTTTCCAGCAACACTCTGATCTAAACTGTGGATGCAGGTGCCATATACTGGACCATACCCTGTCTTTTGGGTCCAGAGAGTCTCAGGAGGCTTTCCTCCTCTTCTTTCCGGAGCAATAGTATTGAAGTTGCATCTATCTCAGAGGTTTCCTCGAAGCGAGATGGAGGGGGAGAACACACAGTTTCTGATAGGTTTTCTAGGTGTTCTGAGGGGCCAGGTGTTTTGCTCCAGCACAGTTTGTGAAGTAGCAGCTTTCAGGTGATCCACATGTTTATTCAGGACTGCTCACCTACTCAAACTTTATATGTCACGGGACCTGGCCTCACAGTGACTTTGCCGCAGACCCATGCAGGGTCATTGCCATAGTTCCGGGTGTCCAGAAAGTTAAAAGCCAGAATGGACTGTTCCAGGGAAGGCATCGCCTGTGAAATATATGCTAGTTGGAGGCAGCTCAAGATGTCCACATTAGCCACTTGGCCTCCTCAACAATGTTTCAACTTGTACTTATTCTCAGTGCTTGGAAGGGCGTACTGCTGAATTTGACCAGAAGCTATGGGCAGCACCGTCCTGTCTTCTTTAATTAGTGCTAGCAGGGTCTGTTACAATGACAAATTCACATCCATAAAGGTATTGGTGGAATCTTCTCACACCAAAGATGATCGCTAAACCTTCCTTCTTTATCTGAGTGTATTTGCGTTCGGCATCAGCCAAAGGTTAGGAAGTATGCGCTATTGGGCATTCCTCACCAGTGAACCAACACTTCCCAATACCATGCAGGGATAAATTACACGTCAGCCTCACCTCTCACTTCGGATCATGATGGGCCTACACCTTAAATGATGATACTTGCTCTCTTCATTTCCCTAAAGGCTACTTCTTGGCTATGTGACCATTTCCAAGGTTGACCTTTTTTCAATAGAACGTGTAAGGGTGCCAAGATGGAGGCCATGGTGTTAGATTAGATTCGATTCCCCACAGTGTGGACACAGGCCCTTCGGCCCAACCAGCCACACTGACCCTCCAAAGAGTAACCCACCCAGACCCATTTTCCTCTGACTAATGCCCCTAACACTGTGGGCAATTTAGTGTGGCCAATTCACCTGACCTGCTCATCTTTGGACTGTGGGAGGAAACCGGAGCATCCGGAGGAAACACCAACCCAAGTAAAGTGCTGAGCTCCACTACAAGCATGGGAGTCTGTCAACTTTTATTGCCCTCACTTTATCTTCAAACAGGTGTAATCTGTGTTTTTTTGACTCTGTAACCTTTGGGGTGCCTGGAACACATTTTTCCTGACTAAGGCATATGCCTGCCTGGGAGAAATGTTTATGCACTATGTCCAAGTTCTCCAAGTGTTCTTTATTGGTTTTCCCTATTATTAGTATGTCATCCAGATAAATGGCAACCTGGGATAGACCTTCTAAAATGTACTCCATCATCCATTGGAAAAAGGCAGGAGCTGATGATACTCCAAATGGCAGTCTTGTATATTGGTGCAAACCCTTTTGAGTATTAAACTTGAAAAGGTTCAGGAAAGATTTACAAGGATGTTGCCAGAGTTGGAGGATTTCAGCTACAGGGAGGGGTTGAATAGGCTAATGCTGTTTTTCCTGGAGCGTCGGAGGCTGAGGGGTGACCTTATAGAGGTTTATAAAATCATGAGGGGCATGGATAGGGTAAATAGACAAAGTCTTTTCCCTGGAGTGGGAGAGTCCAGAACTAGAGGTCATAGGTTTAGGGTTAGAGGGGAAAGGTATAAAAGAGACCTACTTTTTCACACAGAGGGTGGTACATGTGTGGAATGAGCTGCCAGAGGAAGTGGTGGAGGCTGGTACAATTGCAACATTTAAGAGGCATCTGGATGGGTATATGAATTGGAAGGGTTTGGAGGGATATGGGCTGGGTGCTGGCAGGTGGGACGAGATTGGGTTGGGATATCTAGTCAGCATGGACGGGTTGGACCGAAGGGACTGTTTCCATGCTGTACATCTCTATGACTCTATGACTTTATGACAGAATGTTGGAAATCACGACTGTCTTGGCTGCGACCTCCAGAGGATTGACACAGATGTCCCTCCCTCAGTGAGCCCCTTCTCCAAGGCGAGGTGCACCACCCACTCAGAATAGGAATAACACGGCCTTGCCATACATCTTGGCCACAGCGACAATGACTGACGGGTTGGCCACACTAGCCACGGCCTTTCTGCAGTCTTCAATTGTCATGTCCCACTGGGGATAGGCCTTGACCCCTAAGCCCTTAGCAAAGAGCCTAAAAGATGACAGGGCTGAAGCAGCTGGGCCTGAGGCAGCTGCATTGGTGTGGCTTGGCCCTGCCACTTTAGGGCTGGCTATATTGGGATGGATGAAAACAGAAAAGGGGGAATAAAACAAAAGGGCAGGGGGTTAGAATAGTGCTGCCAGATGCTCTGGTAGAGGAGCCCAGGCAAGAACAGTTTCACGCAGGAGTAAGTCCACAGGGCTCTGTGTCAGCAGGCCTCAGGCAGTAGTAAAGTCTGTGACAGTCCACAGGGAGGACAGCCCAGGGCAGGGCCTAGGCAACAGCACCAGTTCTTGAGTGGCCCCCAGCCAAAAGTAGCAACAGATCCAGGTAGATCCAGTTTAGCACCAGGAGATCCGGAGAGGCCCAGTTCAGTAGCAGGAGATCTGGGGAGGCCCAGTTTAGCAGCAGCACATCCGGGAAGGCCCAGTTTAGCAGCACCGCATCCTGGGAGGCTCAGGCAACAGCAGAAGATTCAGGGAGGCCCAGTTTAGTAGTAGCAGGTCCAGGGAGGCCCGGTTTAGCAGCACCACATCCTGGGAGGCTCAGGCAACAGTAGCAGATTCAGCGAGGCCAGTTTAGTAGTACCAGATCCAGGGAGGCCCAGTTTAGCAACAGCACATCCGGGGAGGCTCAGGCAACAGCAACAGATCTAGCAAGGCCCAGTTTAGCAGCAGGAGATTCAGGGAGGCCCAGTTTAACAGCAACAGATCTGGGGAGGCCAAGTTTAGCAGCAGAAGATCTGGGGAGGCCCAGTTTAGCAGCAGGAGATCCAGGGAGGCCTGGTTTAGCAGCAGCAGATCTGGGGAGACTCAGTTTAGAACAGCAGATCCAGCAAGGCCCAGTTTAGCAGCAGATCTGGGGAGGCCCAGTTTAGCAGCAGATCCAGGGAGGCCCAGTTTAGCAGCAGCAGATCTGGGGAGGCACAGGTGGCAGCAAGAGATCCGGCGAGGCCCAGTTTAGCAGCAGCAGATCCAGGGAGGCCCAGTTGAGCAGCAGGTCCAGGGAGATCCAGGTGGCAGCAGCAGATCTGGGGAGGTGCAGGCAGCATCAATAGCAGGACCTAGTAGGCTCTGGCAGTAGCAAGTTGGTTCCAGCAAGTCTGGGAGAGACCATATACTCCAGCATATGGCAGTTGTTGAATGGAAACTTGGACTTATGAAGGAGACAGTCAAAGATGAACTGGAATTGGTTTTTTGAACTGTGTTTTCTGCGAGAAAAGGGAATCTCTTTGTTAATCCTTTCAAATTGGTTTAAAATTAGCAGGGATCTGTGAGAGCTGAAATCACAGACTTGACAAAAAAATCACAACAGCGTGATCTGACAACAATCTGACTTTTATTGACAATAGTACTGCAGCAGTTTGGCCAAACACGAGAGAGAGAGAGATACAAGGCGTTCTCTATTTCTCTACGTTTTTGTGCCTTTACAGAGAAAAGGATAGGACTTCTAAACTTAATTTCTGTCAGTTGTCAGATATTACATAATTAGATGTTTGGCTTTCATTATACTAGTAACCCTGAACTTTGATCTGTGTTGCCTTACTGACTTTCCAAAACATTGAGTAACGCATATGACTCCATAATCCTGTTTGTGCAGATGAACATTTTGTTTCGGCTGAAATCTGCATTTCAGAATATACAAGGGGCCATCAGCGAAGTTTAGAGAAAGTTAGAGAATTTGTGCATATTCAGCCTGTGCCATGTTTACTGATTGGATTATAACCTGGGAGTTTGCTAACTTTCCCATGAGGCAGTCCTAACTGTTTCCCACAATTCCACATTCCCTCTTTTGTGATATCAATCAGTTACACAGGTATATTGATAATTCAATTGTAAATATATTGGCACAAGCAATCCGATTCCTACAAGCAATAATGATATCAGTAAAAGGGCCTTAAAGATCCAATCAAACATTCCATGATCCAACCAACTCAACCAACTCATAGAACATAGGGGTAAAAACAATGACTGCAGATGCTGATTCCTGATGAAGGGCTTTTGTCCGAAACATCGATTTCGAAGCTCCTTGGATGCTGCCTGAACTGCTGTGTTCTTCCAGCACCACTAATCCAGAATCATAGAACATAGACTATTACAGCGTAGTACAGGCCCTTCAGCCCTCAATGTTGTGCTGACCTGTGAAACCAATCTGAAGCCCATCTCACTTACACTATTCTATTCTCATCTATATGTTTATCCAATGACCATGTAAATACCTTAAAAATAGTGAGTCTATTACCATTGCAGGTAGTGTGTTCCATGCCTCTACTACTCTCTGAGTAAAGAAACTCCTCTGACATCTGTCCTATGTCTATCACCCCTCAATTTAAAGCTATGTCCCTCTGTGCTTGCCATCACCATCTGAGGAAAAAGGCTCTCACTCTCCTGCTGATCTCACCCTCTGATTATCTTACGTCTCAATTAAGTCATCTCTCAATCTTCTTCTCTCCAATGAAAACAGCCTCAAGTCCCTCAATCTTTCCTCATAAGATCTTCCCTCCATACCAGGCAATACCCTAGTAAATCTCCTCTGCACCTTTTTCAAAGTTTCCACATCCTTCCGAAATGTGGTGGCCAGAACTGCACACAATATTCCAAGTGCGGCCGCACCAGAGTTTTGTATAATTGAAGCATGACCTCATGGTTCTGAAACTCAATCCCTCTACTAATAAATGCGAACACACCATATGCCTTCATAACAACCCTATCAACCTGGGTGGCAACTTTCAGGGATCTATGTACATGGATACCAAGATCTCTTTGCTCATCTACATTACCAAGAATCTTACCATTAGCCCAGTGCACTGCATTCCTGTTGCTCCTTCCAAAGTGAATCACCTCACATTTTTCTGCATTAACCTCTATTTGCCGCCTTTCAGCCCAGCTCTGCGGCTTATCTATGTCTCTCTGTAACCTGCAACATACTTCAGTACTGTCCACAACTCTACTGACTTCAGTATCATCTACAAATTTACTAACCCATCATTCTACGCCCTCAACCAGGTCGTTTGTAAAAATAACAAACAGCAGTGGCCGCAAATCAGATCATTGCGGTACACCACTAGTAACTGAACTCCAGGATGAATATTTCCCATCAACACCACCCTCTGTCTTCTTTCAGCTAGCCAATTTCTGATACAAACTGCGAAATGATTATTTTTTTTTTTAGATTACATTAGATTACATTACAGTGTGGAAACAGGCCCTTCGGCCCAACAAGTCCACACCGACCCGCCGAAGCGAAACCCACCCATACCCCTACATTTACCCCTTACCTAACACTACGGGCAATTTAGCATGGCCAATTCACCTGACCTGCACATCTTTGGACTGTGGGAGGAAACCAGAGCACCCTGAGGAAACCCACGCAGACACGGGGAGAATGTGCAAACTCCACACAGTCAGTTGCCTGAGGCGGGAATTGAACCCAGGTCTCAGGCGCTGTGAGGCAGCAGTGCTAACCACTGTGCCACCGTGCCGCCCACAAATCACCCTCAATCCCATGCCTCCATTTTTTGTGCAATAGCTTATCATGTGGAACCTTATCAAATGCCTCACTGAAATCCATTTACACCATATCAACTGCTTTACCCTCATCCACCTGTTTGGTCACCATCTCAAAGAACTCAATAAGGTTTTTGAGGCATGACCTACCCTTCACAAAATCGTGTTGACTATCCCAAATCAACTTAGTCCTTTCCAGATGATTATAAATCCTATCTCTGATAACCTTTTCCAACACTCTACCCACAACCGAAGTAAGACTCACTGGTCTATAATTACCAGGGTTGATTCTATTCACCTTTTTGAACAAGGGGATAACATTTACTATCCTCCAATCTTCTGGCACTATTCCTGTAGACAATGATGACATAAAGATCAAAGTCAAAGGCTCTACAGTCTCCTCCCTGGCTTCTGCAGAGAATCCTAGGATAAATCCCATCTGGCCCAGGGGCCTTACCTATTTTCACACTTCCCAGAGTTGCTAACACCTCCTCCTTATGAACCTCAATCTCGTCTAGTCTAGTAGCCTGTCTCAGCATTCTCCTTGATAACGTTGTCTTTTTCCTGTGTGATTACTGACGAAAAATATTCACTTAATGCTTCCCCTATGTCCTCGGACTCCACGCACAACATTCCACCACTGTCCTTGATTGGCCCTAATTTTTCTCAAGTCATTCTTTTATTCCTGTTATGCCTATAGAAGGCCTTAGAGTTTTCCTTGATCCTATCTGCCAACGACACCTCATATCGCCTCCTGGCTCTTCTTAGCTCTCTCTTTCGGTCTTTCCTGGCTAAAGTCTAGCTCTCAAGTGCTCTAACTGAGCCTTCACATCACATCCTAACATAAACTTTCTTCCTTTTGATAAGAGTTTCAACTTACTTAGTAAACAATGGCTCCCTCACTTGATTACTTCCTCCCTGCCTGACTGGTACATACTTATCAAGCACGCGTAGTAGCTGTTTCTTGAATAAGCTCCACATTTCAATTGTATCCATCCCCTGCAGTTTCCTTCCCTATCCTTTGCATCCTAAGTCTTGCCTAACTGCATTGTAATTGCCTTTCCCCCCAGGTATAACTCTTGCCCTGCAGTGTATACCTATCCCTTTCCATCATTAAAGTAAACATAACCGAATTGTGGTCACTATCACCAAAGTGCTCACCTACCTCCAAGTCTAACACCTGGCTGGGTTCATTACCCAGTAACAAATCCAATATGGCCTCACCCCTTGTTGGCCTGTCTTTTTACTGTGTCAGGAAACCATTCTGCACACACTGGACAAAAACTGACCCATCTAATGTACTCAAACATTTCCAGTCAATTTTTGGACATAACGACTACCCTGTTACTCTCACTCCTATCCAGAAATATCTTTGCTATCCTTTCCACTACATCTCTGGAACTGATCAGAGGCCGATAGAAAACTCCCAACAGGGTGACCTCTCCCCACTTTTCCTGTTTCTAACTTCAGCCCATACTACCTCAGTAGATGAGTCCTCAAATGTCCTTTCTGCCAATGTAACACTGTCCTTGACTAACAATGCCACACCTCCTCATCTTTTACCATCTTCTCTGTTCTTACTGAAACATCTAAATCTCGGAACCTGCAGTAACCATTCCTGTCCCTGCTCTATCCGTGTCTCCGAAATGGCCACAACATCGAAGGCCCAGGTACCAACCCATGCTGCAAGTTCACCCACCTTATTCCGGATGCTCCTGGTGTTGAAGTAGACACACTTCAAACCAACGTCTTGCTTGTCGGTGAACTCTTGTGACCTTAAACTCTCTGATCTCCAGCATCTGCAGACCTCACTTTCTCCTGCAAGGTGGATTAGGCCCATGAACTATTAGAAGTTATATTCCATACTCTGGACCAATTACAGTAAAACGTTGCGCCATCAGGAATGTTCACTCCTGGACCTTGTCAATCGAATATAAGGTTACGAGGAGAAAGTGAGGTCTGCAGATGCTGGAGATCAGAGCTGAAAATGTGTTGCTGGAACAGCGCAGCAGGTCAGACAGCATCCAGGGAACAGGAGAATCGACGTTTCGGGCATAAGCCCTTCTTCAGGAATATAAGGTTACACCTGCTTTGCCCCATTTACTTTCCCTTTCATGATTTTCTAAAACCTAGGGAACATGTAGTGTTATTTGAAAGGACTGGAAGGGAAGGCGGAACTGAGTGGTGATTATATGTGGGCTGATACCATGTCGAGAATTTAGTCATTCCGATATTCTCAGTTCCCCATCAATCCCTGTGTGATTCCGACATAACATCCACTCCACTGTTTCTGATAGATAGAAAGGGAGGGGTTGCAAAGATATTCCTTCCCTTGAATGGATGGGGACATGGCTACAAACCCAACAATTACTTATATCCCATTTCTCAGCATACATATATGACATATGTAGATAGGTGTTAGCATGCAGTTCCCGAGTAGGCTGGTTTGTCAATGTCAAATATTCACCGACGTCAAAGAATTCAGAAAGTCCAAAGAGTATCAAAAAGATGTTCATGCTGTGTCCTCTCTTGATTGAGGAGTAGTCGCTCTACAATTAGATAGATGGACCCAGTTCAAGCATCCTTCAATTTTGACTGAAGTTAGTGTCGTTTATAGGACTTGAAAGGGGCCATTCCAACGTTGTCCCAGTTTGATTCTTTCCCAATTCTTGACCAATACACAACCCCTTGGGTTTACTCATGGATATATGGAATTGTCTCTTCCTCAGGTCGGTAATGCAACTGTCAGACCTGCGAGTGAAGAAATGTCAGAGAAAGAGTTAACTGTCCTAAGTAGTTCTGCGTTTGCTCACCCATCACATGGAGATCCATGCCCTCTCGGGTTCAGCATGGGAATCCCACAGAGTCCTCATTGACCGACCATTAACTATCTCTGCAGCTGACAGTCGGTCGGCAAATGAGGAGTCACTCGCATGTGAAATAGTGTCAAGGGCAATACTTTGAGCCAATTTAACCCTGTTTCTTCAACTAATTTAGATAATCTGTCTTTTAAAGTTCCATTGGCCTGTTCCACAATCCCCACTGCCTGAGGGTGATACGCGCTGTGCAGCTGCTGTTTTATTGAGAGTGATTCACATAATTCAGTGTTGATTCGAACTACGAAATGTGGTCCATTGTCTTATCACTTTAGATAACCCAAAGTGGGGAATAACTTCAGTCAACAATATTTTCGCCACCGTATGTGCAGTACAATTAGTGCTGGGGGAAGGCTTCAATCCATTTGCTAAATACATCACCAAACAGTATTTATAACATTGTACTTGAGGTAATTCAATAAAATCAAGCTGTATACAGGCAAAAGGACCATCTGGCAGGGGGATGGTCCCGGAAGGGCATTTAATACCTTTACCTTTGTTATTTTTCATGCAAAAAAGGCATCTATCCAGCCACATTTGAGCTGCTGCATTCAAATCCAGGTGTCACCAGGTTTTTAAAAGTAGCTGTACCATTGTTTCCTTGCCAAGATGGGTATAAGCATGCAAGTAATCAATAAGTACTGGCAATAAGGAATCAGGAATACAGACTTGACCTACCGCTGTTAGCCAGAGGTTTCATGTGGAGGAGTGTGAACTCCCCATTGACTTCCAAAGTGCATGTTCCGATTCAGAGGCGTCCTCTCTAAAGTTTGATTTCCAGTTGGATCTGGTATCCCCTTAGTCCTGAAAGTAGGTACTTTATTTAGAGCCTGTTTCCCATCAGTTGGAACAACTAAAATGGCTGATGCAGCCGCCTCCTTAGCAGCCGAATCAGCACGGACATTTCCTCATTGGACCTGACTGTCCTTCCTTGTGTGTGCAGTGCATTTAATAACAGCCCAATGATGAGAATGCAGAGTAGCATTGAGGAGATTTTTAACCCAAAGAGCTTGTTCAATGGGAGTCCCTGTAGAAGTAAGGAAGCCTCGTTGCTGCCTGAAGAGGCCAAAATCCTGGGCAACCCCGAATGCGCATCTGGAACAGCAGTGCCTTACAACAGCATAGCCTGACTGACTGGATACCGTTCAGGGAAACAGAGGAAGTACCATCAACATAAAATATGGCGGTCAGATTTTTCAATTGGGATGTCAGTCAAATCCAGGTGAGGGGCAGTAAGGAAATGATTCCAAAACAAACAGTCATGCAGGGGTGAGGGTGGGGGTGGGGATGGGGTAAGGGACAACATCAGGGATTTGCTCAAGGAACGTAGCAGGATTCAAAGAGGAACAGGAGTGAAACGAGAGGTGGGGGTTCTGTAATAGCCAAACCTCATAGTGGCTCAGTCGAGCTTGGGTTAGGTGTTGGGTCTGCTGAGACATAAGGAGGGCCAAGATAGAGTGTGCGGTGTATATCAGTATGGGCTGGTGAAGGGTGAGATTAGAAGCTGCCTGTACTAACAGGTGGACAGCAGTAGGGATTTGGGTGCGGGGAGGGAGGCCACAAGCAACAGGATCTATTTGGTGGAGTAATAGGCCACCAGATGACAACAGTCGGAATGTTACTGCGTTAGGACACCAGTGGCATGTTCATCTTTTACACTAACATACACCTGAAAGGCTGTCATACAGCGGGTGGCCTCGTGCTGGAGTTGTAATGAAGGTGTCTTTGAGGGTAAAAATGACTGCATGGCTGATCAGACAGGAACATTCAAAGAGGAATAAGGAGTAAGGTCTTTAGTGTTAGTTATAACGTTTGGAAGCCACTTCCTGCAATAATTGACCAGGCCCAAAAAGGCTCTCATCCGCTTGGGTGAGGTATGGAGTAGGGTTCGCAAGATGGAAGTAATCAGCTCCTGTGTGAGGGAACGGTCAGTAGCACTAATTGAAACACCCAAGAATTTAACTTGTGATTGACCTTCATGAACCTTAGTGGGGCAGGACCACATATCCCAACGAATGGAGATGTGTAAGGAGGTAAACAGTGTTCTTCTGGTTATTAGCCAAATCAGGGCTAGCAAGGAGTAAGCTATCCACGTACTGTATGATAGTGGATCCTCCTAGGGGTGTCAGAGTTGCCAACTGGGAGTGTAGTACTTGCGAAATGAGAGTAGGAGAATGAATGAAGCCCTGTAGGAGTCGGGTCCAAGTGTACTGGTCGCCTTTAAAGGTGAAGGAAAACAAATACTGTGAGTCAGGGGCGAGGGGAATCGCAAAAGAGGCATGCTGCAAGTCAACAAGGGTGAAGGCACATGCTTCAGGAGGGATGCTACGAAGAACAGTAGCCGGGTTTGGTACAATGACATGCAAAGGTTCTACAATCTGATTGATACGGTGGAGGTCTTAGACCAAGTGTCATTCTGGATCGTGTCAGAGCCTCCTTGCTCAGCCTGGACACAAGGGATACTGCAGAATCGAGGCTGAGCAAGGAGTCTCTGACATGACACAGTCTTTCCTTACACAGGGAATTTTCATTCCATGCCGCTCACTTGCAACACGCCAATCCTCCTGGTTCTGAAAATCGGACGACAATCTGAATGGCTCTTAGTCCAAGACCTCCCCCATATCAATCAGATTGTAGATACTTTGCATCCCATTGTACCCAACCCCCAGGTACAATTCTTAGTAATGTTCTGTCTGAAGCAGGTGTCTTCACCCTTGTGGACTAGCAGCATGCCTTTTTTTGTGGTTTGAAAGCTCCCAGCCTAACCTTGCATTAGCAGTGTGTGGTAGGTCAGAAAATAGAACAGTCATTTATAAGTAATACTGCCTTTATCTGAGTGACCTGAAAATAGCTCCCTGAACAACATCTTCAGAAAATCAAACAAGACATCATCTATGTCTGTGAAACAATACATCATGAAATCCATTGAAGTAATCAGGCCAATTCTGTTATTTTCTTTACTTATCCCTTAATTATCTTTGTTTGTCTTCTTGGGTGAATGGGACGATAACAAAGATTTTTGGGTTGAAAGTATTGACCAGTAGATTATATAATAGTTTAATTTTACTCAGCAGTATACTGAAAACATAATAGCTTTTGCAATATCTTTTGTTTAAGATTCAAATCAACATGGATGTCAGTGCACTCAAACATCACTAACTCAAACCAATGTCTGAATTTGAGAATTCATAGCGTCTGGAACTGATTATTCAAAAGTCTGGGTCGCTACAGTTCAGGTCGATTTTCAGAGTCTTTGAAGTTTTTAATTTTACTGCACTGCAAATTCCAAGGTAGCAAAACCAACTTGGCTTGGCTTTTGTAACAAATTTGGGAACTCAAGTCTTGGATCTTGGAAATGCAGAAAATATAGATTTGAAATTGGATTTTGATACGTACATTTGGGTAACAAAATACCAGGATTTTGCTCAGATTTTAGATGGCACTGGAAATTGTTGATGAGTTTTTGAAAGTGTCAAAGGTTTCCCTGCTATGGTTGTGGGGTAGAACTAAGCTGGTAGAGTTCGCCTACAGCCTGGAAATATAGTTGCACAGCAAACTAAGAAGGCAGATCTCATAGATTTGGTGATGAAACAGTTCAGTTTAGTGGAAGTAGAGAGGCCAGATGGTACAAGTAGTGCATTGGATGCATCAGTGAATCTTTAGCAGCAGTTCAGGAGAATGGAAATGATAAAATTGGAGGTAGCATTCCAAAGAGAGGTAAGACTTAAAACAAAAACTGGAATTTTGAAGTGCAGACAATCAGAAAGAAAGGGAGGAAAAAAGATAAAGAAAGGGCAGAAAAAAACATGGATTACAAAGAGAAAGAATGGGAATTTAATGTAAAATGATAAAATTGGAGGTAGCATTCCAAAGAGAGGTAAGACTTAAAACAAAAACTGGAATTTTGAAGTGCAGACAATCAGAAAGAAAGGGAGGAAAAAAGATAAAGAAAAGGCAGAAAAAACATGGATTACAAAGAGAAAGAATGGGAATTTAATTTAAAAACAGCTCAGACAAGTCAAACCAGATGATGGGGAAGACTTGAAAGAGAAAGCTTCTAATCAAAATCCACAGTTCAGTCTAACGATATTTAAGGTTGTACTTTGCCAAAATTTGAAGAGAAGGATGTGGAAGCATTTTCAAAGTTTGTGAGAAGATTTGTAGCTCGGGTGCTCGTTGTTGTGGTTCTGTTCGCCGAGCTGGAAATGTTTGTTTGTCCCAGTCAAATTCATGTTGCTTGTCGTCTGCGTGTGTGGCTACTAGGGATAGATGGTCGTGGTGTTTCGTGGCTAGTTGATGTTCATGTATGCGGATCGTTAGCTGTCTTCCTGTTTGTCCTATATAGTGTTTTGTGCAGTCCTTGCATGGGATTTTGTACACTACATTAGTTTTGCTCATGGAAGCATTTCTCATGCCATTTGAGGAGATAGCAACACAAACGAGGTGACCAAAAGCAGATTGGTCCTTGCTCATGCAAAGTCAATTAACTTGTAAAGCCCCAGGGGTTAATGCATACTCATTGGAAGAATGTTCTCGGAATTATGTGAGGTAAAAACAGCTATTCTAGTCACATATGAGTTGGCCCAGAAGCATACAGGCACAAGCTTCATAACTTATGGAAACCACCTGGACAAGCTTGTATTGAGTTTGAGAGGGTTGAAACAAACAATTTTGTTAGGTGGATAAAAGCATTAAAAGGCTTTAAAAGCATTGAAGATTATTTGTGTGGTGTCAGGGAAATTATTACTTTGGCAGAATTTAAAACGTCCTCACCTCTAATCAGGACTCATGTAGAAAATCAAAACGGAAGTAATGGCAATACAAGCAGCGATAACACCTGATTGTGAACTGGTCAATAAACCTTTTTATATCACCTCCAGACATTTGAGAAGAAAATAAAAAGCGTGAGAGAGAAAGGAAGGCAAGAAGCCAGGGTAGAGAATGGACAGTAGGTGATGCCCCCGAAACAGCTCCTCAGATTAAGAAGGGAATTGCTGAAGGTGGAGGTGAAGTTCATCAGCTTAAATACTTCTATTATTGTAAGTTGGCCATGTTAAATCAGAATGTTGGAAGCTGAGAAGTAGAAACACTGGGCTTCCAGAAGTTAGTAAAAATGAGAAGACAACACAAAAAGATAACAACATGGACCAAGGTGTAGCTATAATAATAACAAAAAGGCTGGAGGTGAAATCTGCCATTAATAAAGAAATATACAAGTTAGATAAGAGATACGTAGGATTTTTGTCAAAAGGGAAGATGACTCCTCTTTCTTCATGTGAGGTAGTTATACCGATAATGATACTATGCGACACAAGGGTGAACTTACTAGAGAAAGACTTGACTTTCTCTCCAAGAGCTTGATGGGAGTCAAGGTGGGATTAGTGGAGAATATATTACATTACAGTTCCATTATATAAAATACAAGTAAAATGTGATTTGTTATCAGGAGACTTAATTGTTGAAGTAGGAATGACATTACCGTCTTCTGAGGGAATAGAGTTACTTCTGGGTAATGTTTTGTTACGACCAAAGGTAATTGTTTCATCCATATTTCGAGAATGTTCAAAAGGAGGTACAAGGAACAGAACAATACAGGAATAGGCTCTTGGTATCTTTCCTTCATCAGACAGTATTTTTGGCCCACCATGCCTATGCCAACCAACAAAAACACAATCTACATTAGTCTCATTTACCTGCTCTTGTTGCATCGACTACTATTCCCTGGCATTTTAATTGCTCATCTAGATGTTTCTTAACTTTTGCAAGAGTACCTGCTTCGACCACCCTTAGACAGCATACTCAACACTTCCACCACCCTCTGGGTGAAAAAGGTTTCCTCAAATCCCCTCAAAATCACTTTCTCCTCACCTGTAACTGATGCTATCTGGTCTTAGATACATTTGCTTTGAGGTAATGATTTTTATGATTTACCTGCAAACATCAAAGGTCCCAGCCTTTGGTCAAAGTCTACCAAACACAAAAGCAACCCTCCACCATCACCTTTTGCCTCTTATTTGCAAGCCAGGTTTGGATCCAGTTTGCCAACTTGCCTTGGATCCTATAGGCTCTTCCGTAATGACCAGCCTTCCACATAAGACCTTGTCATGTGGACCACTTCAACTGCACTTCACTCATTAATATATTTAGTCACTTTTTCAAAAGGCTCAGATAAATTAGTCAGATATGATCTCCCTCCAACAAATCTGCACTGACTATCCCTGATAATACCCGCCTTTCCAAGTGTAGACTGATCCTTTGCTCCAGAATGTTTTCCAATAAGTTTCCCACCATACAGTCATAGAAATGTACAGTATAGAAACAGACCAACTGGTCCACGCTGACAAGACGTCCTAACCTAATCTAGTCCCATTTGCCAGCTCTTGGCCCATATCCCTCTAAACTCTTCCTCTTCATATACCCATCCAGCTGTCTTTTAACTGTTGTAATTGTACCAGCCTATGGCACAACAATCTTCATGAAAAAAGTTGCCCCTCAGGTCCCTTTTAAATTTTTCTCCTCTCACACTAAACCTATGTCCTCTAAGTCTGGACTCACTCACCCCAGGGAAAATACTTTGTCTATTTACCCTATCTATACCCTTCATGATTTTATAAACATCTATAAGGTCACCCCTCAGCCGCCGACGCTCCAGGGAAAACAGCCCCAGCCTGTTCAGGCTCTCCCTACAGCTCAAATCCTCCAACTCCAGCAACATCCTTGTAAATCTTTTCTGAACCCTTTCAAGTTTCACTACACCTTTCTGATAGGAAGGAGACCAGAATTGCACGCAATATTCCAACAGTGGCCTAACCAATGTCCTGTACAGCTGCAACATGACCTACCAACTCCTGTACTCAATCCTCTGATCAATAAAGGAAAGCATACCAAACACCTTCTTCACTATCCTATCTACCTGCGACTCCACTTTCAATGTGCTATGAACCTGCACTCCAAGATCTCTTTGTTCATCAACACTCCGGAGGACCTTATTATTATGTCTATGAGTACTACTCTGATTTGCTTTCCCAAAGTGCAGCACCTCACATTTATCTAAATTAACCTCCATCTACCACTCCTCAGCCCATTGAGCTATTTGATCAAGGTGCTATTCTACTCTGAGATAACCTTCTTTGCCGTCCACTACACTTCCAATTTTGGTGTCATCTGCAAACTTACCAACTATATCTCTTATGTTCACATCCAAATCATTTATGTAAATGACGAAAAGCACTGGACCCAGCACCGATCCTTGTGGCACTCCAGTGATCTCAGGCCTCCAGTCTGAAAAGCAACCCTCCATCACCACCCTACCTTCAAGCCAGTTCTGTTTCCAAATTGCTAATTCTCCACATATTCCATGTGATCTAACCTTGCTAACCAGTCTCCCAGGAGAAACCTTGTCGAACGCCTTATTGAAGTTCATATAGATCATGTCCCCCGCTCTGCCGTCATTAATCCTCTACGTTACTCCTCTAAAATACTTAACCAATTTCATAAGACATGATTTCCCATGCACAAAGCTATGTTGACTATCCCTAATTAGTCCCTGCCTTTCCAAATACATGTAAATCCTTAAAAATCACACAACACCAGTTTATAGTCCAACAGGTTTAATTGGAAGCACACTAGCTTTCGGAGCGACGCTCCTTCAGGTGATAGTGGAGGGCTCAATCCTAACACAGAATTTATAGCAAAAATTTACAGTGTGATGTAACTGATGATTTTTGCAAAAAATTCTGTGTTAGGATTGAGGCCTCCACTATCACCTGTTGAAGGAGCGTCGCTCCGAAAGCTAGTGTGCTTCCAATTAAACCTGTTGGACTATAACCTGGTGTTGTGTGATTTTTAACTTTGTACACCCCAGTCCAACACCGGCATCTCCGAATCATGTAAATCCTAACCATTAGGATTCCCTCCAACAACTTGCCCACCACCAATGTCAGGCTCACCAGTCTCTCATTCCTGGCTTTTCCCTACCACCTTTCTTAAATAGTGGTATCACATTAGCTAACCTCCAGTACTATCAGACTAACTGATCTGTAATTACTGGCCTATCACTGCTGCCCTTTTTGAAAACAAGAGCCACATTAACTATCCTATAGTCATCTAGCATTTCTTCTGCTGCCAGCAAAGTATTAAATTGATTCCTGATGAGTGCTCCTGCCGAAACGTCGATTTACCTGCTCCTCGGATGCTGCCTGACCTGCTGTGCTTTTCCAGCACCACTCTAATCTTGACTCTAATCTCCAGCATCTGCAGTTCTCACTTTTGCCTATTAAATATCCCTGCTAAGGCATCAGCAATCTCCTCCCTACCCTTCCATAACATTTCAGGATACATCTCATCAGGCCCTGGAGATTTATGCACTTTTATGCCTGCTAAAACATCTAATATTGCTTCTTTATTATTCTCAACATATTCTTGGACCGCTTCAACCAAGCTGAAATCTCCAGCTACAATGTCTTTCTTCTTTGTGAACACAAATGATGAATATTTATTCACGAACTCCCCCATCCTCTCTGGTTCCATGCACAGAATGCCCTTTCAGTCTCTAATAAGATCACAATCTCACCATGGAAATCCTCTTGCTCTTGATATCTTATAAAATGCCTTGGTTTTCCTTAATCCTATCTGCCAAATATATTTTGTGATCCCTCTTTGCCGATCTAATTCCTTCCCTAAGAATGCACACTCACAGTCACTTCCTGAAGGGCTCCCCCTGTTTTTCATGCTCTATATGAACACTTGCGTCCTCCTTTTCCTTTACCAAATAGCCCTTGGCAACAGGGGGCCCCTGTAAGTTCAGCCCTTGCCCCTCAATCTTAGAGGAACATACGAGACCTGAACTCTCATTATGCTACTTTTAAAAAGACTCCCACAATCCAAACGTAGACTTACCTGCAAATGGCTACACCCAGTTTGTTTGTGAGATCCTGTTTAAATTGAAATTGAAATTTTCCTTCCCAATTTCTCCTCTTCCCTTTGATATAAAGATTTTCCCTTATCTTGCCTGTCAATGTTTCTTCATGCTCTGTCATGGTGCTCAAAATTGCTTCTTTAATATCCTCCAGCATTTTCTATACTCCACTAGGAGATTATTTGTTCCCTTCTAGCTGTTATACATGTCTTTTTTAAATCTAGTCTTGAATATTCATAGACATCCATAGTTCTCTGCGCTCATTGTTCCTCTAGTTCATGTTTAAGGGACGATAATGGACCTGGACTGTTCCCCTTGGTCTACCAAACTCTTCACCTGATCCTGATTAGTATCCAATCTTATCTACTGGTGAGGTGATAGATATCAAATGCATTTGCTTCACCCCAAATCAATAGCAGTTTGCCCAATGTCTCACCTCCTGAAAAATTCATCCTATATCACATCCTGTAAAATAGATGCACTTTTAATCTCTGAGCTAGTGGATATGAATGCAGAGTTAAATCACAGTATCTCATCGTTTACACAATCATCCTTTTCCTTACCGACATGGAGGGTTCCAGTTCTTAGTTATTGGAGAAGAAAAAGAGACTAGTGTTAAGAATAAAGAAGAACAAAGAACAATACAGCACAGGAACAAGCTCTTCGGCCCTCCAAGCCTGCGCTGTCACATTTTCCCCTTCTACACTAAAACTGTCTGCACATATAGGATCCCTCTATTCCCTTCCTGTTCATCTATTTGTCTAAGTGCTTCTTGAATGCTGCTATTGTGTCTGCTTCCACCACCTCCTCTGGCAGCGTGTTCCAGTCACTCACCAGTTTGTGTGAAAAACTTGCCTTGCTTAACCTTTTTCCCCTCTATGCATAGAACAAAGAACAAAGAACAAAGAAAATTCACAGCCCAGTAACAGGCCCTTCGGCCCTCCAAGCCTGAGCCGATCCAAATCTACTGTCTAAACCTGTCACCCAATTCCTAACCATCTGTATCCCTCTGCTCCCCCCCCTACTCATGCATCTGTCCAGACGCATCTTAACTGAATCTACCCGTGCCTGCCTCTACTATCTCTGCTGGCAACACATTCCAAACGCGCACCACCCTCTGTGCGAAGTACTTGCTGCGTGTATCCCCCTTAAACATTTCACCTCTCACTTTGAAAGCGTGACCTCTCGTTATTGAATCCTTCACCCTGAGAAAAAGCTTGTCCCTATCCACCCTGTCTATACCCATCATGATTTTGTAAACCTCAGTAAGGTCCCCCCTCAATCTCCTTTTTTCTAGTGAAAATAAACCTAACCTACTCAACCACTCTTTATAGTTGGCACCTTCCATACCAGGCAACATCCTTGTAAACCTTCTCTGCACCCTCTCCAAATCGTCCACATCCTTTTGGTAATGTGGCGATCAGAAGTGTACACAGTATTCTAAATGCGGCCGAACCAATGTCTTGTACAATTTTAACATGACCTGCCAGCTCTTATACTCAATGCCCCGTCCAATGAAGGTAAGCATACCATATGCCTTCTTGACCACTCTATCCACCTGTGCAGCAACCTTCAGGATACAATGGACCTGAACTCCCACATCTCTCTGCTCATCAACGTTTCCCAAGGCTCTTCCTTCATGAACTGTGTCCCCAGTAATTGACCGCTCCAACCTGGAAACAAGCGTCATACTTTCCACTCTATCCATGCCACTCATGATTTAATAAATCCCTATTAGGGCACCTATCAACATCTTGCGTTCCAGTGAATGCAAATCCAGTCTATCCCAACTTTTCTTCATAGCTAAAATCCCCCATACCAGGCAAAATCCTGATTAACATTTTCTGTACCCGCTCCAAAGCATCCACATCTTTCTGGGAGAGTGGTGACCAGAACTGTACGCAATATTCCAAGTGTGGCCTGCTTAACATTCTATAAAGCTGCAGCATAACTTGTTTGTCCTTATACTCAATCCCTTTTCCAATGATGGTAAGCATACCATAGACCTTTTTTTCTTAACCACCTTATCTATCTACGCTGCCATCTTCAGCAACAATTTCACCACTGAATCTATCATTAATTCCTGAACAAACATCAAGTGACCCTCCGAACCTTTGCCTCCTTCTCCCCATGTGTTCTGACAAGTGCATTGTCAGAAGTCAATGGTGCACAGTAACTTGAATGTTGAGTCATTCCTCAAAATATCACAGAATAGATCACCTTTCCAAAAAGAACTTCCATCTCCTCTTGAAACTACAATCGGTCTCCCTTTTTGAGGTTTAGACCACCATTAAGTAATGCTAGCCATTCATGATATTGGTTTCCTGTTGGTGCATGCAGTCACTGATCTATGTTGGTGGTGGTGACAATATGCTGCAGCATTACATTTATGCTGTTTGTGTTTAAAGGCGCTGCTTATTTCACAATTACTTAGCATGTATCAGTTAGATTAGATTAGATTCTCTACAAGGTGGAAACAGGCCCTTCAGCCCAACCAGTGCACACCGACCCTCCAAAGAGTAACCCATCCAGACCCATTTCCCTGTGACTAATGCACCTAACACTATGCACAATTTAGCATGGCCAATTCACCTGACCTGCATATCTTTGGACTGCGGGAGGAAGCCAGAGCACTCAGAGGAAACCCACGCAGACACAGGGAGAATGTGCAAACTCCACACAGTCACCCGAGGCTGGAATCGAACCTAGGTTCTTGGTGCTGTGAGGCAGCAGTGCTAACCACTGAGCCACCGTGCCGCCCGAGTTATGTACAGCAATCGTCCTGCCTTAGAGATGTTGGCCAATTTCATGCCCCCCCCCCCCCCAAGTTACATTCAGAGTTTTATCTATCAAACTGCAATTGTTAACTGAGACCAAGCTGTGTGTGATGATAAACTATGAACATTTAGTCAGGTTTTGTCACAAAACACCATATTTCATATAGTCTGATTCAAAAGAATGACACCTCTAATCCATTTAATGGCGTGTTACTGATTGAAAGCGAGGAAGTTACTCATCTGAATGAGAAGCAATGTCATCCTTAACTATTATTGATGTTAGTGCACTCTTCTGGAAAATAAAGTTTTCGAAATAGTTAATTAGTTTCTGATTTATTCAGAATTGCCAATGCTGAAACTGAACAGTCCACTCAACATGCCCATGCCAATATTTATGTTCTCCACCAAACTCTGTTCACCCTTCTTCATCTCACCCCTTTAATATATTCTATTATTTTCTCCCATATCACCCAGCAAAAGAAGACTGAGATGCTGAGCTGGGAAAAAAAAATAACGTCTCCATAATAAATTGGTCATTAGTGGTCAAAAAGGTAATGTGCCAAGATAAGTGACACCATCTGACTCTCTGAACTGACTATGGATGTTCTGAACAGTTCCAGCAATGCTTAATAAGAGGGTAGTACATTATTGGGAACTGGGTGCAGAAATGACTATCAGCAGAAACTAGGCCACTCAGCCAATCAAGTCTGTTTCGCCATTCAATCATGGCCAATAAGTTTCTCAATCCCATTCTCCCGATTTCTCCCCATTACCCTTGATCCCCTTGATACTCAATAACCTATCTATCTCAGCCTTAAATATACTCAGTGATCTGGCCTCCACTGCCTTCTGTGGCAATGAATACCATAGATTCATCAGTCTCTGGCTGAAGAAGTTTCTCCTTAACTCTATTCTAAAAAGTCTTCCCTTTATTCCCTTTTAAGAAGGCACACGGGTGTGTTAGGTTTTAGTGGTAGAGGAATTGAGTTCTGGAGCCGTAATGTCATGCTGCAACTGTACAAAATACTAGTTGCAGTCGCATTTGGAATATTGTTTACAGTTCTGGTCGTCCTATTACAGGAAGGAAATGGAAGTATTGGAAAAGGTGCGGAGGAAATTTACCAGGATGTTTCTTGTCTGGAGGGAAGGTTTTATGAGGAAAGCCTGAGAGACTTGAGTCTGTTCTCATTGGGAAGACAAAGGCTAAGAGGGGATTTGATAGAGATATATGATCAGACGATTAGATAGGGTAGATAATGACAGTCTTTTTCCTAGGATGATGATGTCAGCGTGTACGAGGGGGCATAAGTACAAATTGATTTAAGACAGATGTCAGAGGCAGGTTCTTTACTCAGAGAGTGGTAAGGGCGTGGAATGCCCTGCCTGCTAATATAGTTAACTCAGCCACATTAGGGAGATTTAAACAATCCTTGGATAAGCACATTGATGATGATGGGATAGTGTAGGGGGATGAGCTTAGATTAGTTAATAGGTCTGTGCAACATCGAGGGCTGAAGGGCCTGTTCTGCATTGTAGTGTTTGATGTTCTATGTTCTATTCTAAGGCTAAACCCATGGGTCCTAGTCTCTCCTACTAATGCAAACATTTTCCCAACATTTACTCTGTCCAAGCCATTCAGTATTCTGTATGTTTCAATTAGATCCCTCCTCATCCTTCTCAACTCCATTGAGTCCTCAAACATTGCTCATGTGTTAAGCTTTTCATTTCTGAGATCATTCTTTTGAACCTCTTCTGAACACGCTCCAGGGCCAGTACAGTAAATGCTTCATTCATGTTACTGTGGTGACGAAACCTTCTGGGCTAGCCAGGCATAAATTGAGATTTAGATCCCACATAGGGGCTCAGTGGTTAGCACTGCTACCTCACAGCACCAGGGACCAGGGTTCGATTCCCAGCTTGGGTTACCATCTGTGTGGAGTTTGCACATTCTCCCTGTGTCTGCGTGGGTTTCCTCCAGGTGCTCCGGTTTCCTTCCACAGTCCAAAGATGTGCAGGTTAGGTGAATTGACCATGCTAAATTGCCCGTAGTGTTAGGTACATTGGTCAGGGGTAAATGGGTCTGGGTGGGTTGCTCTTCAGAGGGTCGGTGTGGACTTGTTGGGTTGAAGGGCCTGTTTCCACACTGTAGGGAATCTAATCTAATCATTAGTGCATATTAGTCCATCTTTAGCCCTTTGTATACTCTTAACAACCTGTAAATTTGATATGGAAAGAAAAAGCAATTATGTACTTGCCTGTGAGATGGTGTTATTTGGGAACGTTAAATGATAAATAAGTTCATTGTTAGCTGTAAAGGATATCATCCAAGGGACAATATCGAGCATACAAACTAGAATTGATTCATAAGGGGAAGGGAAACACTATGCTGGGGATCCCTATCCCAATCATTTCAGTTTCATTCCTAACTTCCACACATGACCAAAGAATAAAATTATTGCTCTGGTGGTTCACGTTAGCCCCAACCATTCCACACGTACTTGAGCTGCAAAAGTGTTTCCAGCATTTGTATAAAGAGGGTTGACATGTACTCCTATACAATCTTTGAAATTCATTGTGTGTGTTCAGGGATGTCTTGCGAATGTAATTACTGACGTTGGTCATGAATCAGCAGTCCCTCTGCGTGTCAGCAAGCCAACTATTCACTGATCCCTGCTGAATCTAGTAATGGGGGATGAATCAAAGCAGATAGGAAAATTCAGACTTGGGGTAAGATCCAAATAATTACAATCACATCATAATATTATTCAAGATAATGACTGAAAAAGACTTAAATAGGGTCAAAGATATAAGTAATTAATTGGAAAAATGTAAATTTTGAAGAGTTGAGAATAGAACCAAGGACAACCAATGTGAAAGAAAAAAGGACAGTAATGGAAAAGGAATTACAAGTTAATCAAGAGAATCCCAAATAAATACGTTTGAGTAAAAAGAACTGGAAAAAAACAGCCAGCAATGAAGCATTATTGATGAATCAACAGATAATGTCAAACATAAACGAAAGAAAACTTCAAGCAATGAACAAACAGGCAATGAATTGTTTGACAGCAGGGAAAGAGAAAGGAAAATAAAGGACTCAAAGAAAATGAGGAAAGCAGATCAAAAGGCAAAATAAGGCACTATTAAGCAATATAGAGGGTGCTATACAGAGACATACATAAATAAACCCAGGAGATTCCGGACGGTAAAAAGGTGTCAACAAAATGATACCCAACTTCTGACAGCAAACTGGCAAAATAATTATGAAATAAGTCCTCAGAGACCAGTATCCTGTCACCACGTCAGCCTTTCTTTACACATGGAGAGACCTCGACACTGATCCAGTTCCCACAGAGCCAGCTCACAGAGTGAACAGAGAGTCTGACACTCTTCTTCATTCTGACAGCCAGGGCTCCCTGATCGGGGCGGTTAGTCTGGTCCAGTCTGGGAACTCATTCGGAGGTCCACCTGGCTGACCTCATTACAATCACTATATCTCTCCTGCTCTGATCTGAGGGCCAAGGTCAATTCTTTCTCTTATAGCTCCTCCTTGAGTGTTTTAGCAGTGGCTCAGGGTCTTTCAACTCTGCCTCTGATACAGGTGGTGGATAATGCATAGTAGCTCACCTCGTGTACCCGGAGTATCTTGGGAGATACTCATCTCTTCAGGCAGCTAAAGCATTGAGGCAGAGACATCCAATCTGCCCGTTTCAGATTCGGAGGAATGGTCAATAGAGAGGGAGAACCCATGGGTTCTAGAATAGTCAGAAGGACTGTTGAAAGGTTTGCTCCCGTACTGTTTGCACGTTTACGGTTTTCATATGTTCCACATGCTTGTACAGGATCATCACACCTCCCCGAACATTATGTCACTCAACCTGACCTCACGTCAATCATACCTCTTACCCATGCAGGTCCATTCCAGCGGTTCCGATACCAAAGTTCGCCCCCTGAAGTCAACTGTCTCATGCTTAGTGGAGTTTTGCATCCACTGTTGGCGTTTCACCTGCTGGCCCACCCAGGTCTGGGAAGGTCACATTGAACCTGGTGCAGAATCTTCTCCCCATTAGCAACACTGCTGCAGTTGCATGAGGGGTGATCCTATAGGAACTAGGACAATTTGGTATCTAGTGAAGCTGTATGCTGTTTCTTTAAGCCTGCCTCCAAAGCTTGGACTGCTCTTTCTGCCAGACCGTATGATGATTGAATGTATGGAGCTGCCCTTGTATGTTGAATACCATTTCACTTTAGGAAATACTCAAATTCCCTGCTGGTAAAAAAAAGGCCTTTTATCTGTGGCCAACACTTCCAAGAGTCCATGTATTGCAAAAGATGCGTGCCATTTTTCTATCATCGTCCCAGTGTTTGATGAATGACCTCTATGCACGTCCAGCCACTTTGAGTTGGGTGGCTACAATAACTAAGAACATTGAGGTGGTGCTAGAAAAGCACGGCAGGTCAGTCAGCCATTCACCTATTGTACTCTTTGCTACTTTCTCCCCAGCTACCACCCCCCACCTCCCCAATTTATCTCTCCATCCTGGAGGCTTCTTGCCTCTATTCCTGATGAAGGACTTATGCCCGAAACGTTGATTCTCCTGCTCCATGGATGCTACACAGCCTGACCTGCTGTGCTTTTCCAGCACCAACTCTGATTTCCCGCATCTGCAATCCTCACTTTCCACTACAGATCTGTCTCTTTCAGAGTATGCATGTGGCAGGTCTGTGTTTATTCTGGGATGAGGCCATGCCAACATTAAACACATGAGCAACAACAATCTCCTTGTTTACAGAAAGAATGTGTCCAGACATAATTATCACATGTTTAGCATGATCCTTAATTGTGCTATCAAATTGCTTCTGTTTAATTAAGTTGAGAGTGTGGATGTGTTTCAGCAGGTATTGTTTATGGTGCTAACTAAAGAGGCAATATAGCTGCAGATGTGGATTAACTCAAAGAGTTGATAAAGCCTGTACACTTCAGACCAAGTGTTGTGCAGACCATGACATAGTATGGATTGGTAGCATGGTGACTAATCTGTTATGCCTTGCATAAAAGCCCACATAGTTATGAGACTGTGTCTCACTTTAGCTGTATCGATACACTTGGAAATAAATCTTGGACTCTACAAGACCTTGAATCCAATGCACTTTTGGAGAAATTAAATAGATAATTTGCTAGTTCTTACCTTTATTGTGTATTATTGATGTCCTTAATTTGGTCTTTGATGTACTTTTGTCTCAGGTGTATATATAAATGCTTGGTAGGACAGATCTTAGAACATTGCTAAAGGAAGTTAATAAATTGTAGCTCTTTGTCTTGCACTCATCACAGCTAGGAGGCAAGAAACAGGCTTGTAAAAGAGACATTAGTTTATCCAGAATGAAAAGAGGGAGTTGATTAGTTGAACCACCAGTGGCATAACGATACAGCAAGAGCAGTTATCTATCATTCTTAATTCTCACACAGACAGCTGGATTCTGATTGGTCACAGCATTGTCATGGGGAAACCACTTCTGGATTTATTGCATCGTGGGACTGTGGGACAGCTAAGTTCACACATGTTGAAAAATCTTTTTGGGACACTATTCCCTTCTAGGGTAATGTGAAATAGACAGGTCCTGCTTGAAGCCAAAAGCGGTAGATGTTGGTACTTCAATGAGTTTTCATGATATTTAATGATCACTGACTTGTTCAGAATTTCTGTTATCATGCAGGATCATTTTGATATGTCCTATCTCAATGCCAAGGGGAAGATATCTCAAATTTGAATAATAGGTGATGCTAGCGGTCTCATGCTGCTATTGTGCAATGAATCCATTAGTGATTTTCTCCATTTAAAGTTGAATGCTGCCATCAAGACAAAAACAAAATTTGCTTACCACATAAATACGTAATGTGACAAAGCTGTTCCAGTGCCAATGTGATGTCGGGTATGTAGACCCAATGATTGACAATTGTATCAAGCCACATGTACAATTGATCATTCAAAGCTGGTGACATAGTAACCAGGGACAGGAGGAAGCAATTCAGACACTCAAGCCTGCTTCACTAGATAATGTAATCTTGGCTCACCTTATCACGGCCTCAAATCCACTTTCATGCCCACTCTCCATAACCCATTACTAATTTAAAAATATCTATCCCCTAAATTTACTCAATGTCCCAGCATTCACAATACTGTTGGTTAGTGAATTCCACAGAATCATGGAAGTACTTTTTCCTCATCTGTTTTAAATCTGCTACCCCTTATTCTAAGAGGTAAAAACAATGCCTACAGATGCTGGAAACCAGTTTCTGGATTAGTGGTGCTGGAAGAGCACAGCAGTTCAGGCAGCATCCAAGGAGCTTCGAAATCGACGTTTCGGGCAAAAGCCCTTCATCAGGAATAAAGGCAGTGAGCCTGAAGCATGGAGAGATAAGCT
>NC_057710.1:145409500-145415974 GCF_004010195.1 Chiloscyllium plagiosum | reverse complement strand
CACACCCCCACCCTCCTCTAGCTTATCTCTCCACGCTTCAGGATCACTGCCTTTATTCCTGATGAAGGGCTTTTGCCCGAAACGTCGATTTCGAAGCTCCTTGGATGCTGCCTGAACTGCTGTGCTCTTCCAGCACCACTAATCCAGAATACCCCTTATTCTAATACAATGACTTCTTGTCCTTGATTGCCTTATATGAGGAAGCATCCTTCCTAAATCTTCGTTATCAAGCCCCTTTAGCACCTTGTACACCTCAATTAGATCTTCTCTCATTCTTCTAAACTCTAGAGAGCATAGGAGTGAACTACTCATTCTTGCTTCATAAGATAGCCCTTTATAGAGTCATAGAGATGTCCAGCATGGAAACAGACTTGTTGGTCCAACTTGTCCATACTGACCAAATGTCCTAAATTTACTTCGTCCCATTTGCCAGCATTTGATCCATAAACCCTTCCTATTCATGTACTCATTTAATGCATTTTAAATGTTGTGATTGTACCAGTCTCCAACACTTCCTCTGGCAGCTTATTCCATACACACACCACCCTCTACATGAAAATTTCCTGCTCCTCGGATGCTGCCTGATCTGCTGTGCTTTTCCAGCACCACTCTAATCTAAACTCTGGTTTCCAGCATCTGCAGTCCTCACTTTTGCCGATGAAAACGTCGTCCCTCAGGTCCCTATTCAATCTTCCCCTTCTCACCTTAAACCTTGGTTGTCTTATTTCAAGAAAAGATCTTGGCTATTCACCCTATCTATGTCCCACATAATTTTATAAACTTTTATAAAGTCACCTCTCAGCTCACGACGCTCCAGGGAAAACAGCCCCAACCTCTCCCAATAACTCAAACCCTCCAACCCTGGCAACCCTTGTAAATCTTTACTGCACCCTTTCAAGTTTCACAACATCCTTCCTAAAGGAGAGAGACCAGAATTGAATGCAATATTCCAAAAGTAGCTTAACTAATGTCCTGTACAGCTGTAAAATGACTTCCCAATTCCTTTACTCAATGCACTCACCATTAAAGACAAGTATACCAAATGCCTTCTTTACTATCCTGTCTACCTGCAACTTTACTTTCAAGGAACTCCAAGATCTTTTTGTTCAGCAACATTTTCCAGGATCGTACCATTAATTGTAAAAGTCCTCCCCTGGATTTGCCTTTCCAAAATGCAGCACCTCACATTTACCTAAGTTAAACTCCATCTGCCACTCCTTGGCACATCGGCCTCTGGAATCAGTTTAGTGAATCTCCTCTGAATTGCGACCCTCCTCAAGAAAGGGGACCAAAATTGTATGCAATACACCAAGTTCAGTCTCATTAATGCTTTGTACAGTTGCAGCAACATGTCCTGACTTTTATCCTCTATTCCTTCTGAAACTCTGTAGCCAAAGCAATATGCTGATAATTCTCCTTTCCACCCTCTCCGGTGCTATCACTTCTCTCCTATCATGTGGATTCCAGACTGCACACAATTTTCCAGCTGTGGCTCAACCAACATTTTATAAGGTTCCAACCGAACCTCCTCCCTACTTTTCAACTCTATGCCATGACTAATAAAGGTGAATATACCATGTGTCATCTCAGAGGTACAGAGACATCAAGGTCCTCCTGATTCCAGCTAATTCCCATCATGTATTCTCCAGTTTTGTCTGTCCTGCCCAAGTGCATCACCTCACATATATTCAAACTGAATTCCATTTGCCAATGATCAGCCCAACTGCATCTTCTTGCATTCTAAGGTTATCCTCTTCATTATTTACTATCCCGCTGATTTTAGTATCATCTGTAAACATACTGATCAACTCTCCTCCATTCAAGTCTAAATCATTTACGTAAAACATAATAGGAAGAGCCCCAATATTGATCTCTGTGGGACCCCACTGGACCCAGATTTCCAGTCAGATAAATACCCTTCAACCATCACCTCCTGCTTCTTGCCACTTAGCCAGTTGTGCATCCAATTTGCCAAATTTCCTTGAATCCCATGGGCTCTTCCCTTTGCCAGCAGTCTCTCATGCAGAGCCTCATCAAAAGTCTTGCTGAAGTGCATGTCGACTACATCAAAAGAACTGTCCACATCTGCACACAAATCACTTCTTTGCAAAGTCCTATCAAGTTGGTCAGACATGGCCTTCCCTTAACAAAATGATGCTGACCATTCTTGATTAATCTCTACCTCTCCAAATACAGATTAATACTATTCCTCAGACTTGTTTCCAATAGCTTCCTTACTACCAAGGTTAGACTGACTGGCCTTTCATCTCCTGGCTTATCCTTTGGTCCCTTCTTGAGCAATGGCTCTCCTCCAGTCCCCTGGTTCCTTGCCTGTGGCCAGTAATAATTGAACATTTTTTGCAGGGGCTATTTCCTCAATCAATAACTTGGGAGGCTTCATCTTCTAGCAAGCTGCATAACTAGGGAAGTAGAGAGGGCTTTAAGATAAACAAAGGGTGGTGGGCGATAAGGGATCAAGTTTGTATGAAAGTCATGGAATAGAGTTGAGACATGCATAAAATATTAATGTGGAAGATTAAGATCAGAGAATGACAGAAAAGGTCAGAGATGAAAGCTTAAGAATACACCAGTGTGAAGACTAGATGCTGCAAAGTTAAAAAGAACATAAAGTTTTCTATCTGAACGTACACAGCATTCATATTAATGAATTGAAAGCACATGTTGAGATAAATAAATATGCTTTGATAGCCATTCCAGACATTTAGCATGAAAGAGAACTAGAGAGCAGGATAAATTAGACATGGTATAGTGTAATTTGACAGGATTAATTGATGACCTCAGAGTAAATGCACCTCTATGTAACAGCAATCATACTGTGATTGAATTTTACATTCAGCTTGAAATGAGGAAGAATAGTCTAACGCTAGCATTTTAAGCTTAAAAACGGACAATTGCATGGCCATGAAGTTGAACTAGCTGAAGTAATCTGGGATATTGGCTGCAGAGTTTCAGTTACGAAGGAGAGATTGGACAGACTGGCATTAATTTCCTTGGAGCAGAGGAAATTAAGAGGGGACAGGTTGAATGTATAAAACTGTGGAGCATAGACAGGTTAGACAGGAAGAAATTACCTGGGGCATAGATTTAAGGTAATGGGCTGAAGGTTTACAGGAGATGTGAGGAAGAGGTTTTTCACTTAGAGCTGTGGGAATCGGGAACTCACTGCCTGTAAGGATGAAAGAGGCAGAAACCTTTGTATAATTTAAAAAGTATTTAGATGTGCACTTACAATGCCAAGGCATACAAGTGCTGGGAAATTGGATTGGAATAGTTAGCTGATGGTTTTCAACAGGAGCAGATGTGTTGGGTCAAATGGCCTTTCTCTGTGCTATGGATCTCTGAGTCTATGACCAATCCCAGAATGGGTCAGGTATAGTCCATCCCACAATAGATCCTCTCTCCTGCTGCTATTGTCCTACAAACCAATTTCCATTTCTGCCACACCAGTCTTTGAACTACAGATTCACTTGTATAATCTTTTCCATCCTTGGCTGTCACAAAGCTAGTCCTTTTTTTTTCCTAAAAGGTGTTCCTTGGCTTAAGGAGACGCTGTCCTTGATTTTTCTCAGATGGGTAACAAACCGGGCCAGGCTCCGATCAGTCTAGTTTGGTGCAGAGATATAAAGGATTTTGAGAGGTCTTTTGTTTATTTATAAACAGATGAGATTTCAGGCTAAAGTGGTCATGTTGTAGAAGTGATCTGTATAAAGAGACGGGAGTGGTCAGCTCTCGAGCTGGGCTGAGCTGAGCAGTTGTAGTTCAGTCTTGAACTGGGAAGTTCAACAGGGAGCTGTGTGGAAACTCTCTTTCTTTCTCCCTTCAATTTTAACATGCAAGCATGTGTTCCATTTATACTGGGTTTTAAAGGAAGTTTGCTTTTTGGGACTGTTGTGTGTATTCGGAACAGCATAATTAAGTTGAGCTGGATAGGTTGATTTCTGTACGGGTTCTTTATTCTGTTCATTGTGTTTCATTTTGTGAATACATTTTTTGTCTGTTTTAAAATCTAGTAGTCAACCTCACTATCTTACTCCGGGTAATTTTCACTGTACACTTACTGAAACAAATTGCAAAGTTATTGTCTGGGGCTGCCTGCTTAAGAATGTTTTGAGTGTCTGGCCTAGTCCATAACATGGCCAACATCCCTTCTGAGTTACAAGTCAACATTGATAGATCTGTGATGATACTGAAAGGAAGGAGAAAATAATGCTGAATGAACACTCCTTCAAAATGCCATCAATTGGCAAGAAATGGCATTGTAAATACCGAAACAGGATAACATGAAAAAAAAAATGCTTAACAAGTGATGAGAAACAAAAGGGTTTCAAAATGAATAAAACTATTACCATCTCATTTCACAAAACATCTGGAATTTAACGAGTGTGCAATTGTTCTAACGTTTCCTTTGCAGCTGCTCTCTTCACATTTTGCAAAGCGAGAAACAATTCAAATTTCAAATAACAATGAGCCACTCACTGAATTTCATTATTTCTGGCAGCATTTAGTGCATATGAAAAATCAGTATTACTCTATCACTATCTTACCCCATCACCACTTCCGCATATAACTTTCACCTCAGTAGTTCATTATCTGAGCCCATTACTCCTCTTGTTCAATCTTAGACACCCGAAAGACAAATGACAGAATAACTGGATGTGTCAATAACTGTTTTTCAAGACATTCAGCTTTGAAGATTGTCATATTAGAGGACCACTGGACAGATTCTGGATTAGTGGTGCTGGAAGAGCACAGCAGTTCAGGCAGCATCCGAGGAGCAGTAAAATCTTCTGGATTAGTGGAGCTGGAAGAGCACAGCAGTTCAGGCAGCATCTGAGGAGCAGGGAAAACTATGCAACTAGAAGTTGCTCTGACCTCCTTTATTGTCCAGTGTTATTCCTAAATCTGGAACCTTATTTAACTGCTTTTGACATCCCTGATGCAGAGGAGAAAAATCTCTATCTGGTTGCACCATTAGACTTTTAATACATAAAAAGAGCATTAATTATGCCTGCATCTTCAAGTTAGTGTAAATTCATGCAAATTATCCAATATTTTCTCCTCAAATTCATTTGTATAATTACAAATGCAAAATTTCACACGCATCAGGACAATCTAGCAGGACTCTGGAAAATGTGTGTGAAATTTTGCGTTTGTAATTATACAAGTGAATTTGAGGAGAAAATATTGGATAATTTGCATGAATTTACACTAACTTGAAGATGCAGACATAAAGAGATTGCCATTCAATTTTCTGGTGAAGAGTTTTTGACATTCCTTCACCTGGTTTAAAGAAGTTATTGAGAATCATAATAAGTATTGGACCGCCAGAAGAAATGCTATTGATTTACATAGAACATAGAACATTACAGTGCAGTACAGGCCCTTTGGCCCTCGATGTTACGCCGACCTGTCATAGCAATCTGAAGCCCATCTAACCTACACTATTCCATGTACGTCCATAAGCTTGTCCAATGACGACTTAAATGTACTTAAAGTTGGCGAATCTACTACCATTGCAGGCAAAGCATTCCGTACCCTTACTACTCTCTGAGTAAAGAAACTACCTCTTACATCGTCCTATATTTATCATCCCTCAATTTAAAGCTATGCCCCCTCGTGCTCGCCGTCACCATACTTGGAAAAAGGCTCTCCCCACCCACCCTATCTAACCCTCTGATTATCTTGTATGTCTCTATTAAGTCAGCTCTCAAACTTCTTCTCTCTAACAAAAACAGCCACAAGTCCCTCAGCCTTTCCTCATAAGACATTCCTTCCATACCAGGCAGCATCCTAGTAAATCTCCTCTACACCTTTTCCAAAGCTTCCACATCCTTCTTATACTGCGGTGACCAGAACTGTACACAATACTCCAAGTGCGGCCGCACCAGAGTTTTATACAGCTGCAGCATAACCTCATGGATCCAGAACTTGATTCCTCTGTTAATAAAAGCTAAAACTCTGAATGCCTTCTTAACAACTCTGTCAACCTGGGTGGCAACTTTCAAGGTTCTGTGTACCTGGACACCAAGATCTCTCTGCTCATCTACACTACCAAGAATCTTACCATTAGCCCAGTACTTTGCATTCCGGTTACTCCGACCAAAGTGTATCACCTCACACTTGTCTGCATTAAACTCCATTTGCCACCTCTCAGCCCAGCTCTGCAGCTTAGCGATGTCTCTCTGTAACCTACAACATCCTTCGTCACTATCCACAACTCCACCGACTTTAGTATCGTCTGTAAATTTACTAACCCACCCTTCTACGCCCTCATCCAGGTCGTTTATAAAAATGACGAACAGCAGTGGACCCAACACCGACCCTTGCGGTACACCACTAGTAACTGGACTCCAGGATAAACATTTCCCATCAACTACCACCCTCTATCTTCTTTCAGCAAGCCAATTACTGATCCAAACTGCTATAACTCCCACAATCCCATTCCTCCGCATT
>NC_057710.1:145406202-145408618 GCF_004010195.1 Chiloscyllium plagiosum | reverse complement strand
ATAAAAATGACGAACAGCAGTGGACCCAACACCGACCCTTGCGGTACACCACTAGTAACTGGACTCCAGGATAAACATTTCCCATCAACTACCACCCTCTATCTTCTTTCAGCAAGCCAATTACTGATCCAAACTGCTATAACTCCCACAATCCCATTCCTCCGCATTTTGTACAATAGCCTACTGCGGGGAACCTTATTGAACGCCTTGCTGAAATCCATATACACCACATCAACCAGGTTATTCTCATCTACCTGTTTGGTCACCTTCTCAAAGAACTCAATAAGGTTTGTGAGGCACGACCTACCCTTCACAAAACCATGCTGACTATCCCTAATCAAATTACTCTTTTCTAGATGATTATAAATCCTGTCTCTTATAACTTTTCCCAACACTATACCAACAACTGAAGTAAGGCTCACTGGTCTATAATTGCCAGGGTTGTCTCTACTCCCCTCCTTGAACAAGGAAACAACATTTGCTATCCTCCAGTCTTCTGGCACTATTCCTGTAGACAATGATGATTTAAAGGTCAATGCCAAAGGCTCGGCAATCTCCTCCCTGGCTTCTCAGAGGATCCTAGGATAAATCCCATTCGGCCCAAGGGATTTATCTATTTTCACACTCTGCAGGATTTCTAATACCTCTTCCTTGTGAACCTCAATCCCACCGAGTCTAGTAGCCTGTATCTCAGTAATCTCCTAGATAACATTCTCGTTTTCTAGAGTGAATTCTGTCAAAAAATATTCATTTAGTGCTTCCCCTATCTCCTCTGACTCCACACATAACTTCCCACTACTATCCTTGATTGGCCCTAATCTTACTCTCATCATTCTTTTATTCCTTAAGTACCTATCGAAAGCCTTAGGATTTACCCTGATCCTATCCGCCAACAACTTCTCATGTCTCCTCCTGGCTCTTCTGAGCTCTCTCTTTAGGTCTTTCCTGGCTACCTTGTAACCCCCAAGGGCCCTAACTGAGCCTTCACATCTCATCCTAACATAAGCCTTCTTCTTCCTCTTGACCAGAGATTCCACTTCCTTCGTAAACCACGGCTCCCGCGCTCTATAGCTTCCTCCCTGCCTGACAGGCACATACTTATCTCGGACACACAGGAGCTTTTCCTTGAATAAGCTCCACATTTCTAATGTGCCCATACCCTGCAGTTCCTTCCCCATCCTATGCTTCCCAAATCTTGCCTAATCACATCGTAATTGCCTTTCCCCCAGCTGTAACTCTTGCCCAGTGGTATACACCTATCCCTTTCTATCACTAAAGTAAACATAACAGAATTGTGATCGCTATCACCAAAGTGCTCACCTACTTCCAAGTCTAACACCTGGCCAGGTTCATTACCCAGTACCAAATCTAATGTGGCTTCGCCCCTTGTCAGGAAACCGTCCTGCGCACACTGGACAAAAACTGACCCATCTATAGTACTCATACTATAGTGCTCCCAGTCAAAATTTGGAAAGTTGAAGTCCCCCATGACAACTATCTTATCTCTCTCACTCCTATCGCGAATCATCTTTGCTATCCTTTCCTCTGGAACTATTCGGAGGCCTATAGAAAACTCCCAACAGGGTGACCACTCCTTTCCTGTTTCTAACCCCAGCCCATACTGCCTCAGTTGATGAGTCCCCAAACATCCTTTCTGCAACTGTAATACTGTCCTTGACCAACAAGCCTGTGAGGATAAAACTTGTCTCCAGTTGTAGAAATAATAATTGCCCCTCCTCTTGGACTACAGCATGATATGGAGTTATAAAGTACCCATAGCAGACAAAGGTTTGAAATCGAAGGCTATATTCAACTAAGATTTTCAATTACCTCCCCCTTAAACCTGACCAGTTAATGCAGCAGTACACTTCAATAAGCAAACTGTCACTGTGTTGTCCATCTCTTCAAACCAGACCTGCAGCCACAGAGCAGGAAGAAGACATTGTTTCAAAGGCCACCAACATTCACCCAAAACTGGAGTCAAACCCAGATGCCCGGCACCATGAGGCATCAATGCTAACCACTTGCCATCCCGACCCCTCCAGTAATTACTCCTCCTCACACTCGACGACACAAAAACATGGCTCCATCAATAAGGTATGTGCAGTAACAAAGAATGTCATGATGCAAACCATCGGAATCCTGAACTAATGATCAAACATCGCCTGAGTTGGACAGGGGAAACCCTCCCTCTGCTACTAGCTTGAGGAGGCACAACCTAACGAACTTTGTCACCAGATTTTCCGTGACTATACCAGGAGAAGGAGGAGTGAGTGAAGGAAAGGAGGAAGCAAAGGAAGAACTGTCAGTGGGTGTTCCTCTGTCTCTAGTTCCCCTGAAAACATTGAGATCACCATTTTTGGGCAGCACAGTGGCTCAGTGGTGAGCACTGCTGTTTCACAGTACCAGGGACCTG
>NC_057710.1:145405061-145405702 GCF_004010195.1 Chiloscyllium plagiosum | reverse complement strand
GGTCCCGGGCCGGAGGATACACGACAACATCCACCTGGTCCGGGACCTGATCCATTTCTGTCGACGGGCTGGTCTGCGAGCGTCTTCCTGTCTCTCGACCAGGAGAAGGTGTTTGACAGGGTCGATCACGAGTACCTGCTCGGGACTCTGCGGGCATTCGGGTTCGGGACGCAGTTCGTCGCCCGGATCCAACTTTTGTACGCCGCCGCAGAGTGTCTGGTTAAAATTAATGGGTCCCTGATGGCGCCCCTTCGCTTCGGGAGAGGAGTGCGTCAAGGCTGCCCCCTGTCCAGCCAGCTGTATTCCTATGCTCCTGTTCGTCGACCGTGACGGTTTGGAGGTCGCCCTCAAGACGCTGCCTGTCTTTTACCAGGACCTGATCACTGTCTGGAACATGGTCGAATCGCGTCGCGCCTACCCTCCGGCTGGAGTAGCGGCTGTCGTCAGGGAGCCGTTGCTCAGGAATCCGCACCTCCGTACTCGCGGGTTCGAGTGGCTGTCGGAGGGGAGGGCCGCGGCGGCGAGGGTGACCAGGGTCGGGGACATGCTGGGTGCCGGGGGCCTGGGCTGGACGCTGCCGCAGGACATAGCAGGCAGGGCGGCGGTAGACGTCCAGTACCTGGCCACCGCCATCCGACGCC
>NC_057710.1:145376842-145404947 GCF_004010195.1 Chiloscyllium plagiosum | reverse complement strand
TTCTCTCGGGGATCTGGGGTGGAGGGTGCTGCACGCAGCAGTCCCCTGCAACCGCAGATTGCGGTGGTTCACGGACTCCCAGCCCAACTGCTTGTTCTGTGGCGCTGTGGAGTCCGTGGACCACGTGTATATTGGGTGTGGGCGTTTGCACTCCCTTTTTGATTTCCTTAAAAACCTCCTCCTCGGCTTTTGGCTGCACTTCAGTCCCACGCTCCTGACCTTTGGGCACCCGGTACGGAGGAGGGAGGGCAGGTCTGAAGACCTCCTGGTGGGTCTGCTCCTGGGCCTGGCCAAACTGGCCATCAACAGGTCGAGGCAGCGGGCCGTGGAGGGGGTCGTTAGGCCGACTGCCTGCCCCTCTTCCGCGGTTACGTTAGAGCCCGGGTGTCCTTGGAGAAGGAGCACGCGGTTTCCACCAACACCCTGGAGTTGTTCAGGGAGAGGTGGGCGCCGCAGGGAGTGGAGTGCTGTATTTCCCCCTCCAAATCTATTTTGATTTAATCCCTGCCCTCCCCTTTACTTTTTTTTTTGATCATGCAGCATAGCCCTTTGTTGAGAAGGGCAGTGGTTGTCAGTGGCCAGTCGGGTGTTTCCTTTCTTCCTGATGGTGGAATATAGATAAAGATTTACACACTTGCTGTTCTTCACTGCGTCTTACACCTGCACACTCACAACATGGGTGCTGGGGAGGAAGAAAATAACTAGGAGATTAGAATCTTCTCAATTGAGGACCGACTCTGAGCTGGCTGACCACAGGTTACTGTGGAGAATAGATACCTGTTGGATTGTGCTTTTTTTTTTGGTTCTGTTAAACTCTATTAATACTGTTGCTGCTGTAACACCTGCCACTGCCTGGGCCTACCCAGTTAAGCCACTGCTGCTGGCACTGCTGTGGCCTCCTACCTCAGGTACCACCCAAGTCCTGTTGTTGCTGCCTGGGGCCTACCTGTGAACTGTCACTGCTGATGAAGGCCCGCTTGCTTGTGGACTGCAGCTGCTGCCCAGGCCCCACTGAGGGGTTGAGTATCTTCAGCATCTTGCAGCACTACACCTCCCCCTCCAACCCACTCTCTCCCCCTATGACATGCCCTAAGGTGGCAGGGCCTGGCCGTACCTATGTTGGAATAGCAACGACCCTGGTCCCATACAAAGGGCCAAGGGGTCAAGGCCTACCCGGATATGACCATTGAAGCCTCAAGTAAGGCCTTGGTGACTGAGATCAGCCTGCCAGCCATTGTTGCTGCAGCCAAGATCTACCTTAAAGCCATATTCTTCCTTCGGTCCATGCAGGCTGTGCACCTGGTCATACAGAAGGGGCCCATTGCGGGTGGGACATTTTTGTCGGTTGACCCACTGCACATCACAGTTGAAGACAGGTGAAGTCCCGGAGGACTGGAGAATTGTTCATGTTGTCCTCTTGTTTGAGAAGGGTAGCTCAGATAATCCAGGTAATTATAGACCAGTGAGAGAGGTAGGGAAGCTGCTGGAGAAGATACTGAGGGATTGGATCTATTCCCATTTGGAAGAAAATGAGCAGATCAGTGATAGGCAACATGGTTTTGTGCAGGGAAGGTCATGTCTTACTAACTTAATAGAAATCTTTAAGAAAGTGACAAATTTGATTGAAGTGGAAAGGGCTGTAGATGTCATGTCTATGGACTTCAGTAAGGCATTTGATAAGGGTTCCTATGGTAGGCTGATGGAGAAGGTGAAGTCGCATGGGGTCCAGGGTGTACTAGCTAGATGGATAGAGAACTGGCTGGGAACAGGAGACAGACTGTAGTAGTGGAAAGGAGTTTCTCAAAATGGAGAACTGTGACCAGTGGTGTTCCACAAGGATCCGTGCTGGGACCACTGCTGTTTCTAATATACAAAAAATGATCTGGAGGAAGGTATAGGTGGTCCGATTAGCAAGTTTGCAGATGACACTATGATTGGTGGAATAGCAGGTAGTGAGGGGACTGTCAGAGAATACAGCAGAATAGAGATAGATTGGAGAATTGGGCAGAGAAATGGCAGATGGAGTTCAATCCTGACAAATGCGAGATAATGCACTTTGGAAGATCCAATTCAAGAGCGAACTATACAGTAAATGGAAACTGGGGAAAATTTACTTTCAGAGAGATCTGGGTGTTCAGGTCCATTGTTCCCTGAAGGTGGTGTTGCAGATCAATAAAGTGGTCAGGACAGCATATGGTGTGAATTCCTTCATCGGACGGGGTAAAAAGTACAAGGGTTGGCAGGTCATGTTACAGTTGTATAGGGCTTTGGTTCGGTCACATTTGGAATATTGCGTACAGTTCTGTTCGCCACATTACCAAAAGGATGTGGATACTTTGGTGAGGGTGCAGAGGAGGTTCACCAGGAGGTTGCCTGGTACAGATGGTGTTAGCTATGGAGAGAGGTTGAGTAGATTGGATTATATTCATTGGAAAGATGGAGGTTGAGGGGGGACCTGATTGAAACCTACAAAATCATGAGAGGTATAGACAGGGTGGATAGCAAGCAGCTTTTTTCCTGAGTGGGGGACTCAATTACTGGGTGTCATGAGTTCAAGGTGAGAGGGGAAACGTTTAGGGGAGATATGCGTAGAAAGTTCTTTATGCAGAGGGTGGTGGGTACCTGGAAGGCGTTGCCAGGGGAGACGATAGAGGTGGACATGATAGTGTCTTTTAAGATGTATCTGGACAAATACGTGAATGGGCAGGGGACAGAGGGATACAGACCCTGAGGAAACAGGCAACAGGTTTAGATCGAGGATCTGGATCGGCGCAAGCTTGGAGGGCCGAAGGGCCTGTTCCTGTGCTGTCATTTTCTTTGTTTTTGTTCTGTTGTGGCTATGTACTTTCCAACATCCCACCATTTATTGCCAGTTTAAACTAATTCAGCAGGGGGATGGGAAGTCAAACCGTATTGAGTACACAGGAAGTTCAGAGTAAAGTCCGAAATAAGTTTCAAAGTCACAAGAGGCCACCAGCAAGGAGGAAGGTGGTTTGAAGTGTGTCTATTTCAACACCAGAAGCATCCAGAATAAGGTGGGTGAACTTGCAGCATGGGTTGGTACCAGGGATTTCAATGTTGTGGCCATCTTGGAGACATGGATAGAGCAGGAACAGGAATGGTTGTTGCAGGTTCTGGGATTTAGATGTTTCAGTAAGAACAGAGAAGATGGTAAAAGAGGGGGAGGTGTGGCATTGTTAGTCAAGGACAGTATTATGGTGGCAGAAAGGATGTTTGAGGACTCATCTACTGAGGTAGTATTGTCTGAGGTTAGAAACAGGAAAGGAGAGGTCATCCTGTTGGGAGTTCTCTATAGGCCTCCGAATAGTTCCAGAGATGTAGAGGAAAGGATAGCAAAGGTAATTCTGGATAGGAGTGAGATTAACAGGATAGTTATCATGGGGGACTTCAACTTTCCAAATATTGACTGAAAATACTATAATTCAAGTACTTTAGATGGGTGAGTGTTTGCCCATGTGTGCAGGAGGCTTTCCTGACATAGTATGTAGACAGGTCAACAAGGGGTGAGGCCACATTGGATTTGGTACTGGGTAATGAAACTGGCCAGGTGTTAGATTTGGAGGTAGGTGAGCACTTTGGTGATAGTGACCACAATTCGATTTTGTTTACTTTAGTGATGGAAGGGGGTACATATATACCACAGAGCAAGAATTATAGCTGGGGGAAAGGTAATTATGATGCAACTAAGCAAGATTGAGGATGCATAGGGTGGGGAAGGAAATTGGAGGGGATGGGGACAATTGAAATGTGGAGCTTATTCAAGGAACAGCTACTTTGTGTCCTTGATGAGTATGTACCTGTCTGGTACAGAGGAAGTGGTTGAGAGAGGGAGCTGTGGTTTACAAAAGAAGTTAAATCTCTTGTCAAGAGGAAGAAGATCTTATGTGAGGATGAGACATGAAGGCTCAGTTAGGGCACTTGGCAGTTTCAGGTTAGCCAGGAAATACCTAAAGAAAGAGTTAAGAAGAGCCAAGAGGGGGCATGAGAAGTCGTTGGCAGATAGGATCAAGGAAAACCCTAAAGCTTTCTATTGGTATAGAATAAAAGAATGACAAGAGAAAGATTAGGGCCAATCAGGGACAGTAGTGGGAAGTTGTGTGTAGAGTCTGAGGAGTTGGGGAAGCGCTAAATGAATATTTTTCGTCAGTATCCACACTGGAAAAAGGCAATGTTGTCGAGGAGAATACTGAGATATAGGCTACTAGACTAGATGGGACTGAGGTTCACAAGGAGGAGATGTTAGCAATTCTGAAAAGTGTGAAAATAGATAAGTCCCATGGGCCGGATGGGATTTATCATGGGATTCTCTGGGAAGCCAGGGAGGAGATTTTTGAGCCTTTGGCTTTGATTTTTATGTCATCATTGTCAACAGGAATAGTGCCAGAAGGCTGGAGGATAGCAAATGTTGTCCCCTTGTCCAAGAAGGGGAGTGGAGACAACCCTGGTAATTATAGACCAGTGAGCCTTACTTCAGTTGTGGGGAAAGTATTGGAAAAAGATATTGGAGATACGATTTATAATCATCCAGAAAGGAATAAGTTGATTAGGGATAGTCAACATGGCTTTGCAAAGGGTAGGTCGTGCCTCACAAACCTTATTGAATTCTTTGAGAAGGTGACCAAACAGGTGGATGAGGGTAAAGTGGTTGATGTGGTGTATATAGATTTCAGTAAGGTGTTTGATAAGGTTTCCCATGGTAGGCTATTGCACAAAATATGGAGGTGTAGGATTGATGGTGATTTAGCGGTTTGGATCAGAAATTGGCTAGCTGAAAGAAGGCAGAGGGTGGTGGTTGATGGGAAATGTCCATCCTGGAGTTCAGTCATTGGTGGTGTACCGCAAGGATCTGTTTTGTGGCCAGTGCAGTTTGTCATTTTTATAAATGACCTGGATAAGGGTGTAGAAGGATGGGTTAGTAAATTTGTGGGTGACACTAAGGTCAAGAGAGTTGTGGACTGTGCAGAAGGACATTGTAGGTTACAGATAGATATAGATAAGCTGCAGAGCTGGGCAAATGGAATTTAATGCAGAAAAGTGTGAGGTGATTATCTTTGAAAGGAGCAATAGGAATGCAGAGTACTGGGCTAATGGTAAGATTCTTGGTCATGTAGAAGAGCAGATAGATCTCAGTGTCCATGTACATAGATCCCTGAAAGTTTCCACCCAGGTTGATAGGCTTGTTAAGAAGGTACATGGTGTGTTAGCTTTTATTGGTAGAGGGATTGAGTTTAAGAACCATGAAGTCATGCTTGCATACAGTTCTGGTCACCGCATTGTAGGAAGGATGTGGAAACTTTGGAAAGGGTTCAGAGGCGATTTACTAGGATGTTGCCTGATGTGGAGGGAAGGTTTTATGAGGAAAGACTGAGGGACTTGAGGCTGTTTTCGTTGGAGAGAGTAAGGCTGAGAGGTGACTTATTTGAGGCTTAATCAGAGGGTTTGATAGGTTGGACAGTGAGAGCCTTTTTCCTCAGATGGTGATGGCTAGCACAAGGGGGCATAGCTTTAAATTGAGGGGTGATAGACATACGTCAAATGTCAGAGGTAGTTTCTTTACTCAGAGAGTAGAAGGGGCATGGAACGCACTATCTGCAACAGTAGTAGACTCGCCAACTTTAAGGGCATTTCAATGGTCATTGGATAAACATATGGATGAAAATAGAATGGTGTGGGTTAGATGGCCTTCAGATTGATTCCACAGGTCGGCGCAACATCGAGGGCTGAAGGGCCCATAATGTTCTATGTTCTATCTCGAATCATTGGGGGAGATCCAGTTATGTGTCACATTACTCCTGCTTGGACTCAAGGGCCCTGCCTGAAAACATGATTTCTTCCAGCACCAGGTTTTTATTTGTTTGGCCCGGGAGGAGGTGATCAAGAGAACATTCACTCAGCTCCCCGAGGGTGTGGTCTACCACATCTCCTGGACGGTGGATGGTGCGTGGTGCCACCATTGTCATGAGGTAGGACACGAGGAAGAATTGCCCTGCCCTGAAGGAAGGCTGCCCAGCCCACACCAGCGGTCACAGGTAGCACTACCAATTATCTCAACTGGTCAATTATTGTCGATTATCTCAAGAGGGTTGGAATATAAAAGCACTGTTGTGCTATTGAGACTTTATAAAGTTCTGGTTAGGCCCCATTTGGAGTACTGTGTCCAGTTTTGGTCCCCACACCTCAGGAAGGACATGTGGACACAGCCTTAGAATTAGGGGGGGTAAATTCAGAACAGAAATGCGGAGATATTTCTTCAGCCAGAGAGTGGTGGGCCTGTGGAATTCATTGCCACAGAGTGCAGTGGAGGCTGGGACGCTAAATGTCTTCAAGGCAGAAATTGATAAATTCTTGATGTCACAAGGAATTAAGGGCTACGGGGAGAATGCGGGTAAGTGGAGTTGAAATGCCCATCAGCCATGATTGAATGGCAGAGTGGACTTGATGGGCTGAATGGCCTTACTTCCGCTCCTATGTCTTATGGTCTTACCACATCCACTCCCCCTCCCCCTCCCCCACCCCTCAAAGCTAAACCGGGGGCCATGCTAGAGGTCATTGTCACTGTGGCCGCTTGCAGGGGTGGGGGGCCGTCCAGACAGAAAAAAGGCACGGGGAAAACTAAGAAGCTTGTTGCTGTCCCCGTCGACGCACACCCCCCGCGCCACATTCTGCGTTGGCCCAGACTTGAGTATCGGGGTTAGAAGCTTGGCCCCTACCCTATCCAAGTCACCTGACAGCCAAGGGGCTATGCAGGAGGTGATACAACTGGCCGCGCCATTGTCTTCCCCTGGCAATAGTGCTCCTTGGGAGGCTGGAGGGAGGGGGAACCTTTGAACCCCATAACCACCAGCGCAGGTGAGGGAGGAGCGGACATTACAACTGCCACTATGACCATCACAACCTGGAAGAGCTGCTGCTCCCTGCCTCATGAGGGTAAAGCATAATTCTTTCTCTCGGGGTGAGCCCATGGTGCCTCCAGCCCCTCCCGTACCACAGCCTGTCCTATCCAGAGCCCCAGGGGTACAGTAGCCACAGTTCCACTGGCCCCCAAGGATGTGCCTGAGCCCCAAGCTGGCCATGGTCCAGGCAATGTAAATGTAAATATAAATGCCACTGGGTCATTGAGTGGTGGAGAGGAGGAAGGTGTTTTCCTAATCTCCCCCTCCCAGGTTGTTTTCCTGAGAGGCTTGGCTCTGGGGGAGGACCTTTTCCCTGAGGAGCCGGGTGTCCCGGTGTTGGGAGAGGAGCAAGGCCCCCAGTCTCTGCTGCCCAATGATGAAATCCAGAACAGGCCTCGAAGGGGTGCACTGAGGACCCTAGTGCTGGTGACCTTGGGGGTGGTGTCACTGGGGGATTGGAGGCAGCTGACAGGGCTGGACCAGCCCCCACTCTCACCCTGGGGGAGGGACCAGCGGCTGGGGTTGAACCCCCCCGAGAAGAGGGTTTGGGCTCAGTGGTGGGCGCTGGGGATGACACAGTGTCAGTCTCCAATGTGGTTTTATATTCCTTAGTTTCCCCACTGAGCTCCCCCTCATCCCCACTGTGGAACCCTGGGACTTAAATCAAAGGTACATTTGCTCTCCATGATCGAGTCTGGCCAGCTCTTGATGGCTGTGAAGATTTTGGCCTGGTCTTTTGGCCCACTCAGGCTGCTCGCCACACACCCGGGCTAGACCGGAATGACTGATGGCGGTTTACAACATTCCTCGATGCATTCTAGAGGAGGGCAGGGAACCTCTGTGCCCCTTCCCCATCCTCCCAGTAAGTGTTTTTAACGCTACTACTGACATTGAAGATGCCTATAGCACGTCTCAACATCAACGGCAGCAGGGACTCAAATTCTCGAGCCTCTCCGTCCTTCAGGATGGGAGTTATGTGGTGCACCTCCTGCAATCAATCCATACTGCCCCAGGGGATGAAGCCACATGACTCCTGGAGTGGCAGGGAGGAGTCGAGATAAGTCGTCTCACCCACGGATTCGGTGGGTTGGCTATGACTGTTGGCCATACATTTTCAGGCAGAGGTGTTGGCGATCAAGGAACCTGTGTCAGGATGCTGCTTCACCTGGTGGTATGGCGGGGGAATGCAATGCTTCACTTGGTGAACGTCTACACTCCCCTTGGTCGGGCTGAGGCAAACGCATTCCTAGAGAGAAGTCAAGATCCATTGACAGGGGGTGCGGTGGGTGAGGATTTTACCTGCATCTTCAAGGACCAGGATCATGGCAGTGCCTGGTCAGCATTGCCAACAGGGAGCAGGTTGGGTGACTTAGTCCAGTCCTTCGACCCAGTCCTTCTGGTGAAATCTCCATCCTAACTCCATCACCTTCACCTTCATGAGTCTTGGGGTTGGAGCGTCGAGGATAGACCGCTTGTACATTTCACGAGCATAAGCCTTGGAGCATCACCCAGGTGTTGGCAGAGCTCCTTCCATCTGGTGCCCGGCTTGGGTCTGCGTACCGGAGGACGAGCAGTTCGGGAACTCGTTTCGTCACTTCCAGACTGGCTGGAGATGGAAGCAGGGGACTTCTCCTACTTGAGGCTATGATGGGATGTGGGTAACACTCAGATCTGCGTCCTGTCTGGAGTACGTGAGGGGGTTGGTAAAGAGGTGGAAATCCAGGATCGAGGAGTTGGAGAAGAATGTGATTGATCTGGAGTCACGTCTTGGTCAGCCCAATGTGGATCCGGCCTGTGGGGAAGTTGGGGGGTTGGAGGGGGGTGGCGTGTTGTTGGGAGATGCACAAAGAGAGCAAGACTGTGCTCTGGGACCTGCATCTAGTTAGGTTCTAGGGCGCAGACGTGAGGTCGCGGATCTGGTTCCTCCAGGACCTGGACCACGGCTCCTTTTCTTCTACTCACTGGAAAAAAACGGTGCAGCATTCATCAGCAGCCCCTTGTGCTGCTTGCTGACAACGGGTCCCTCATCTTGCATCCGGAGGTATCAGGGCCCAATTTCGATCCTATTACGCGGCTCTGTTCTCTCCAGATCCGTCCAATGAGGATGTTCGCAGAGTTCTGTGGGAGAACCTGCCGCAGCTCAGCCCAGAGGATGCTGGGAGACTTGACACTTTTGTCACCTTTGAATAGCTAACTGGCGCCCTCACCTGGTTATCAAGAGGCATGTCTTTAGGGCTGACGGCTGATTGTGGAATTCTTCAGGATATTCTGGGACGTCCTCGGGGAGTTGGGGAGAGGGGGTGTATGCACTGATCCTGGGGTTGATCTTACGGCTTGTGAGCTCCTCCTTTCTTGTTGCAAGATGTTCATCGTGCTACAGTCAAAGAGAAGGGGCCTTTGTTCTCTTAAGAACTAGCGTCCAATCTCCCTCCTCAGCACAGATTGTAAAATGTTCACCAGGGTGTTGGCATCTCACCTGGCATCAGTGCCAGTCCACATAGTCCTTCCTTACCAGTCCCACAAGATCCCAGGCCAGAGGATACATGACAATGTCCACCTGGGCTGGGGCCTAATCCATTTATGTCGACGGGCAGGTCTGCCGAGCACCTTCCTGTCTCTCGATAAGGAGAAGGAATTTGACTTTCCAAAAAGGAACATCTCACAATTATCTATATTAAACTCCATTTGCCATTTCTCAGCTCACTTCCCCAGGTGATCAAAGTCTGACTGCAATTTCTCATCACCTTCCTCACTGTCCATGATTCCGCCTATTTTAGTGTCATCAACAAACTTACTAATCATGCCTTGTACATTTTCATCCAACTCATGGATATAGGTCCTAAGGACTTGTCTATCTCAATATTGTTATAAATCCTATGTCTACTTCTTTTTCTTATTGACATGCTCCAGATTATCAACATACCACTCTCGAGACTCACCTGCCACGATGTTGTTATCCTTTTTGGATAGTGATGCAAATTATTCATTGAGGACCTCACCCACTTCTTCAGGCTCCACACACAAATTCCCTCCTTTGTTCTTGAGTGGACCTACTCTTTACCTTGTTACCCATTGCTCTTTATCTATGAATAAAATGTCTATTAAAATTCTATTTGTGAAAGACATTCCCCAGGGCCATTTTTAGCCCTGCTAATTCCTTATTGTGTTCTTTCCTACTATCTTTGTGCTCGTTGAAGGCTGTGTCTGTCTTCAGCTTCCTAATCCTTACCAGTGTTTCCTTCTTCTTTTTGATGAAGCCAGGATTCCTGAATCTTGCCATCCTCATCCTTCATTTTCACAGGAATATGCTGGTCCTAAATGCCAATCAACAGGTCTTTAAAAGATTCTAACATGCCAGGTGAGGATTTACCCCCAAACAGGTACATGCAGCCTACATTCCTACCTGATACTGTGGTAGTTGACCTTCCCCCAATTCAGTACTTTCACCCGAGGTCTACTCTTATCCTTTACCACAAGTAACTTAAAACATACAGAATTATGGTCACTGTTCCTGAAATGCACCCCCTCTGAAACTTCAATCACTTGGCTTGGCTCATTCTCGAATACCAGGTCCAGTATGGTCCTTTCTCCAGTTTGACCATTAGTATGTTGTTTCAAAAACAAACTGTCCAGGACCCATCTAACAAACTCCACTTTCAAGGAGCTATGAACCTGCACTCCAAGGTCTCTCTGTTCAGCAACACTCCCCAGGACCTTACCATAAAATGGATAATTGAGTTTTGAGAAGATTTGTACCTCAGGTTGAGGTTTTGGATGTAGGTTTGCTTGCTGAGCTGAAAGGTTCATATCCAGACATTTTGTTACCTTACGAGGTAACATCTTCAGTGGACCATCAATAATACCCTTACTGGCATCAAATTCACTAAAGAGGAGGAAAACAACAACAAACTGCCATTCCTAGATCTCACAGTAGAGTGAACAGCCAATGGGGAACTTCAAACCAGGGTCTACAGGAAAACAACACATACTGACCAAATACTGAACTACAGAAGCAATCATCCCAACACCCACAAATGAAGCTGCATTAGAACATTATTTCAACGAGCCACCACACACTGCAGCACAGAGGAACTACGCAGAGCAGAGGAAAATCACCTATACTGTGTATTCAAAAAGAACAGGTACCCAATGAACACAGTCCACCGATTTCTCAGCAACAAACCCCAACAAGCAGACAAAACACATCCAGAAATCCTAGCCACTGTCCCCTACATCAAAGACATCTCGGAAATGACTGCCAGACTACTCAGACCCCTTGCCACCAACAGCAGCTAATGAACTTGAAAGACCCTATACAGACAATGAGCAAAATTAACATCATTTACAAAATACCATGCAAGGTCTGTAACAAACACTACATTAGACAAACAGGCAGAAAACTAGCCACCAGGATACATGAACACCAACTAGCCACAAAAAGACATGGCCCACTCTCATTAGTATCCTCACATACCAATGAGGAAGGACACCACTTCGACTGGGACAACACATCCATCCTCAGACAAGCCAAACAAAGACACACACGAGAATTCCTAGAAGCATGGCATTCCAACCGGAACTCTATCAACAAACACATCGAGTTCAACCCCATCTACCATTCCCTGAGAAAAGGAACCGGAAGTGATGTCACCGCAGGAAATGACATCACCATAGGAAATGACATCACCAACCCATAGAAACCCAATCATATAAATAGAAAGCAGGAATTTTCAGCATTGCTTCATGTGAGATCCACTGAAGATGTTACCTAGTAAGATAACAAATGTCTGGAAAAGAACCTTTCAGCTCAAAGAGCAAACCTACATCCAAAAGTGTATATGTCAAGCTCTGATTTGCTTTCCCAAAATGCAGCACCTCACATTTATCTGAATTAAACTCCATCTGCCACTTCTCAGCCCATTGGCCCATCTGGTCCAGATCCTGTTGTAATCTGAGGTAACCCTCTTCGTTGTCCACTATACCTCCAATTTTGGTGTCATCTGCAAACTTACTAACTGTATCTCTTATGCTCGCATCCAAATCATTTATATAAATGATGACAGGTAGTGGACCCAGCACCGGTCCTTATGGCACTCTACTGGTCACAGGCCTCCTGTCTGAAAAACAACCCTCTACCACCACCCTCTGTTCTCTACCTTTGAGCCAGTTCTGCATCCAAATGATTATTTCTCCTTGTATTCCCTGAGATCTAATCTTGCTAACCAGTCTCCCATGGGGAACCCTGTCGAACTTCTTACTGAAGTCCATATTGATCTCACATCTACCGCTCTGCCCTCATCAATCCTCTTTGTTACTTCTTCAAAAACTTAATCAAGTTTGCACTTTAAGTCCATGGCATATCATCCTGAATCCCAGGGAGCTTTAGAAAGGTGGCATCAAATTCTGAAGACCATGTTGAGAGTATACTGTCAGGATTATCCGGATGATTGGGATAAAGGTATCCCATTCGTATCGTTTGCTATTAGAGATGTCCTAAGTCTCCATAGTTCACTCCCTTCGAGTTAATATTCAGGCGTGAAGTGAGAGGCCCTTTGAAATTAATTAAAGAAAAATTGACAGGACCGAAGTCAGAGATCTCACAATTAGATTATATAACAGAGTTGAGGGAGAGATTAAATTGAGTAGGTGAATTAGCTAATACAGGTCAATTACCCACAATTTTAAAAAAAACAAAACAGCTTTTGAAAATAAAGAGGGCACAGTGTAGAATGAAGCAGGTTGCAGATAAAAGCTCTGAGACTTGAACGTTTTCCTGAGGGGAATGACGTGTTAGAACTGTTACCAGTGATTGGAGATCCCTTCAAAGCTAGGTTTAGTGGTCCCTATCAAATTAAGAAAAAGTTGTCAGGTGAACTCTCTAGTAAAGATGCCAGATAGGAATCAATAGAACTGAGTGTGTCATGTGAACATGCTGAAACCGTATTATACCAGAGAGAAAGAACTGGAGAAGCAGGTGTTAGTTACTGCCCCGCGGAGTGAGGAATCAAATCCAGATGATGTGGATTTTGATGTGTCTCAAAATAGATTAAAAAATGAAGAAGTCCTCAAGGAGTGGGATAGGTTAGTAAGCTATCTCTCTCAGGAGCAGAGAACACAGTTAAAAGATTTGTTACTGCACCATAAGGATAAACGTAAGAATCAGATGGGGAAGACTAATGCTATTGTACATGAAGTAGACGTAGGGAATACTGCTCCGATAAAACAACACCCCTCTCGGCTTCATCCTTTCAAAGCCAGACAGGTCCAGAAGGAGGTGGAGGCCATGCTCGACGAGGACATCTTCAAACCAAGCCAGAGCGAGCGGAGTTCACCGATCATCTTAGTTCCCAAACCAGATGGGACTCAATGATTCTGCATGGATTATCAGAAGGTCACCCCCATACAAAATCAGACTTATATCCAATTCCAAGATTGGAGGACTGTATCGAGAAAGTTGGATAGGCCAATTACATTACCAAGTTGGACTTACTGCGTGGTTACTGGCAGATACCTTTATCAGAGATGGTGAAAGAAATTTCTGCGATTGTAACTCCAAATGGGCGATATCAGTTTAAAGTGATGCCCTTTGGAATGAAGAATGCACCCGCCACATTCCAAAGACTCATGAACTGAGTTGTGGCTGGGTTAACAAACTGTGCAGTCCATTTGGACGATGTAATGATCTTTGCTAAGTCCTGGAAAGATCGCATAGTACAGTTGGCAGAGCTCTTTGAATGACTACGAGAAGCAAAACTGATCATAAATTTAAACAAAAGTGAATTTGCGAAAGCAGAGGTGACGTTCTTGGGATGTAACATCGGTAATGGAAAGTTGACCCCATGGAACGTAAAGACAAACACCATTGAAGGATTTCTACGACCAACCTCGAATAAAGATGTGTTTCAATTCTTGGGACTAAGCGGATTCTGTCTTAAGTTTGTACCAAACTTTAACAGTGTAGTGGCACCATTAACGGATTTGTTGAAGGATAACACAAAGTTTTGGTGAACTGGACAATGGCCATTTGAAAGCAATATTTACCACCGCACCAGTTTTAGCTACACCAAACTTTTGAAAATCTTTTAAAGTTACTATTGACACTAGTGACATAGGAGTTGGAGCTGTACTGCTACTGGAAGATGATGATGGGATTGAACTGCCCGTTGAAGAGACTCAACATCCATCGGAGGAAATACTCCACGATCAAAAAAGTACTACTGACTTTGGTACTGGCCTTACAATATTTTAACGTGTATGTCATGACCAATGTATCAGAGGCGGCTGTGTACACGGATCACAATCCTCATATATCCTTGGAACACTTTAAAGACAAGGATATGCAACTAATATTGTTGGAGACTTGTGTTACAGACTTCTAATTTACATATCGTACATGTTGCGAAGCTGACCTGGAGAGATTCTACTAAGGAAAAGCCACAAAGGAGAATCAGCAAAGCTGACTGGTTTTGAAATACGATTTTTTTAATCAGACTAGTATTGTAGAGTGGGAGGTAAAAGATAGGTTTAAGAGAAAGGAGTTGTGAATGGTTTTTAGTTTTAATATTCTCTGCTGGACTTAAGAGAATAAAGTTGTTAATTTTTACTTTAAATAGTGACCTCTGGGATTGTTCTTTGCCTCTTGAGTTTTAACAGATTCCAGCACAAGGTCAATCTTCTCTGTGTGGCTGGTTGAGCTTAGCAGAGGGGTTTACCCCATGTCATAACAATGATTAAGATCCCAGACTGGAGAAGAGTAGATTTTAGGGATCTGAAAGAAGAGGCGTTACCTTATAGAGGTTGAGAAAATCATGTGGGACATCATCAAAGGTAAATAGACAAGGTATTTTCCCCAAAGTGGGGGAGTACAAAACTAGAAGGAATAGGGTTGAGGTGAAAGGTGAAAGATTTAAAAGGAATCTAAGGGCAACTTTTTCACGCAGAGGGTGGCACACATATGGAATGAGCTGCCAGAGGAAGTGGTGGAGGCTGGTTGAATTACAACGTTTAAAACGCATCTGGATGGGTATACGAATAGGAAGGGTTTGGAGGGATATGGGCCAAATGCTAGCAAATGGGACTAGATTTATCTAGGATATCTGGCCAGCATGGATGAGTTGGACTGAAGGATCTGTTTCTGTGCTGTACATCTCTAAGACTCTATGACTCTCTAACTACCCTTGTAATCCTCTAATCATCCAGCATTCCCTACATCTGCTAGCATTGTCCTTCATACTAATAGGAATGTACTGTCTCGAAGCTCTCATTATCTCATTTTAAGGCCTCCCACTTCCCACCCGTCCCTTTATCTGACAATAGCCTCCCCCAATCAACTTTTGAAAATTCCTGTGTCAAACCGTCTAAATGTGGAACTGCAATTTGGAACTTTAACTTATCCCGAACCAAAAATGTCACTCCCCCTCCCCTCTTGCCTCCCTTTCTATCCTTCCTGTAGCATCGATACTCAGGAACATTAAGTAGTCAGTACTGTCTCTCCCTGAGCCACGTTTCTGTAATAGCTATAATATTCTAGTCCCATGCCCTAATTTCATCTGCCTTACCTATTAGACCTCTTGCATTGAAGTAAATACAGTTTAATTTATCAGTCTTACCTGCCAAGCTCTTCTCCACCTTAACTATGTGACTTGCGCCCCTTATCTACTGTACCAACCTCAGCCTTTTCTCTTTGTCACTATCACTTCTGTTTCCACCTCATCCCCTACGTGTTTAACAGTCCTGAACAGCACTAGCAATTCTCCCTGCATGATATTGGTCCCCTTCCAATTCAGGTGGAACCTGTCCCTCTTATACAGGTTATTTCTACCCCTGAAAAGATCTCAATGTTCCAAAAATGTGAATCCTTGCTCCCTGTACCAACTCTTCACTCACACATTCATCTGCTCTATTCTCCTACTCCTACTGTCATAGGACATGGCACCAGTAGCAGTCTAGATATTAGTACCTTCAAAGACCAACATTTCAACCTCCTGCCTAGTTTCCTGTATTCTCTTTGCAGAATGTCATCCTTTTCCTTAACTATATTGTTGGTACTAACGTGCACAATGATTGCCTGCTGATCACTCTCTCCTTTTAAAATATTCTGCAACCTTTCTGAGACATCTGGCACCCGGGAAGTAACACACCATCCTGACGTTTCTCTGACAGCCATAGAAATGTCTGTCTGTGTCCCAGACTAGACAGTCCCTATTACAATGATTACTTGGAACCTGATGTACCAAGTCATGGTACCAGAAACCTGGCTGCCAATGCTACACTCCCCTAAGAGGCCATTCCCTTCTACAGTATCCAAAAAGTCATACCTGTTTGAGATGGGGATAGCCACAGGAGACTCCTGTATTAGCTGGCTACCTCTCCAACCACCCCTAGCACTTAACCATTTGAATGTATCTGTGGTTTCCCTACCCTCCTGAAACTGCCAACAATCGCAACCTCCTGCTCCTGTAAACTGCTCATTGCCTCTAACTGCCACACCAACCAATCTATGTTCACAGGAGATTTACTATATGACACCAAGAATGAAGGCTTTTAGATACAAGGGAAGATTAGAGAAATTGGAAATATTCTCCTTCAAGCAGAGAAGATTAAGAAGTGACATTATTGAGATGTTCAAAATTATGAACCATTGTGACAGTGTAACGTAGGGTTTTCTGTTTCTCCAGTTGATATGTCAGTAACTGGAGGTCACAATTTCAGGATTGTCAGCAAGAGAGCTAGGAGTGAGATGAGGAGAAACTTCTCTCCTTAGAGAGTTTTTAGGATTTGAAATAAATGCCTAGGAGAGTGGTGGAGTTGAATTCCAAAGTAAGTTTCAAAATCGAGCTGGATATATATTTGAAAATTATGAAGTTACAGGGCCACTGAGTGGGACGAGCTAGGTATCTCTTTCAGGATCTGGTACAAACATGATGGTTGAATTGCTTCCTTGTGTACTGTAAAATTTTACAATATGATTCAAAATTGTATTCAGGTTGCACCAACTGCCACAGTGAGATTCAAACCAGTTGTCCCCAGGCGATGAGCATGAGATTGACTGGTTTTCTAATCCAGTGATATTATCACAACACCACCACCTTTTCTAAGCAACTCAAATTGTTTATCCATTTAGTTCAGATTTTTCTTTTGTTCAAGACATCTCTGCTTACTTTTGTTTATTCAGTTATAAATTATGGATGACAAATCTGTCAATTGAATGAGATTAGTTCTGCTCATTTTTACTTTTACTTTAAAAATGTTAGAAATGTTAGAAATAAATGAGAAAAAAACGGTTGGCGCTGCTGTATCTCACATCACATGAACCATCAATATTTATTACATGTTATGCCTGGTAGAAAAACAATCAATGTGGCAGAAACAAAAATAGAAGTTGCTGGAAAAGCTCAGCAAGTCTGTGAAGAGAAATGAAAGTTAATGTTTCGGGTCCAGTGACCCTTCCTTCGAACAGGACCCGAAATGTTAACTTTGATTTCTCTGCACAGATGCTGCCAGACCTACTGAGCTTTTCCAGCAACTTCTGTTTTTGTTTCTGATGTAAAGCATCCACAGCTCTTTCAGTTTTTAATCAATATAGCATGGCAAATATTAATTGTGAGCACTAGCTCAATGGTTGCAAACTGTCCTCTGACTGAAAAGACTCTGTGCTCAAGATGTGAATGTGCCACATTGGCTGACATTCTGCGTAGCACTGAGTTAGCTTTCCACTGTTGAAAATGTTATATTAAGATGTTCAACTGAAATTCTACTTACTTTCTCTGGTGAATGCAAAGGATTTCATGGAAAATATCTTTTCCTCAGTTTCTAGGATAAGTGGGATGTGTACAAGCTGAATCGATTGCACCTGTATCAGAATGGGTCCACCATTCTCAAAGTAATATTTGCTTTTCATATGGGGAGGTTTCACACTAATTTGGCAAGAGATGGGGCACAGAGTGGATGTAAAGTCAGGAATAAAGTTAAATCAGATATTTGAAGAAGTAACAAAGAGGATTGATGAGGCCAGAGTAATAGACATGATCTACATGGTAAGGCATTCAACAAAGTTCCCATGGGAGACTGGTTAGCAAGGTTAGATCTCATGGAATACAGGGAGAACTAACCATTTGGATTCAGAACTGGCTCAATGGTAGAAGACAGAGGATGGTGGTGGAGGGTTGTTTTTCAGACTGGAGGCCTGTGACCAGTGTAGCGCCACAAGGATCGGTGCTGGGTCCTCTACTTTTTGTCATTTATATAAATGATTCGGATGTGAGCATGAGAGATATAGTTAGTAAGTTTGCAGATGACACCAAAATTGAAGTTGCAGTGGACAGTGAAGAAGGTTACCTCAGATTACAATGGGATCTTGATCAGATGGGGCAATGGGCTGAGGATTGGCAGATGGAGTTTAATTTAGGTAAATGTGAGGTGCTGCATTTTGGGAAAGCAAATCTTAGCAGGACTTATACAATTAATGGTAAGGTCCTTGGGAGTGTTGCTGAACAAAGAGACCTTGGAGTGCAGGTTCATAGTTCTGTGAAAGTAGAGTCGCAGGTAGATAGGATAGTGGAGAAGGTGTTTGGTATGCTTTCTTTTATTGGTCAGAGTATTGAGTACAGGAGTTAGGAGGTCATGTTGTGGCTGTACAGGACATTGGTTGGGCCACTGTTAGAATATTGCAAGCAATTCTGGTCTCCTTCCTATCGGAAAGATGTTGTGAAACTTGAAAGGGTTCAGAAAAGATTTACAAGGATGTTGCCAGGGTTGGAGGATTTGAGCTATAGGGAGAGGCTGAATAGGCTGGGGCTGTTTTCCCTGGAGCATCAGAGGCTGAGAGGTGACCTTATCGAGGTTTATAAAATCATGAGGGGCATGGATAGGTTAAATAGACAAAGCCTTTTCCCTGGGGTGGGGGAGACCAGAATTAGAGGGCATAGGTTTAGGGTGAGAGGGGAAAGGTATAAAAGAGATCTATTATGTGTATGGAATGAGTTGCCAGATGAAGTGGTGGAGGCTGGTACATTTAAAAGGCATCTGGATGAGTATATGAATGGGAAGGGTTGGGTGGGATATAGGCCGGGTGCTGGCAAGTGGGACTAGATTGGGTTGGGATATCTGGTTGGCATTGGCAAATTGGACTGAAGGGTCTGTTTCCGTGCTGTACATCTCCATGACTCTATGACTCTAGAATGAGTACCAAGACAGGCAGAGAAGACATGGTCATGATCAGGCACATGAGAGGAATGGAAAGCTACACTTTATCCATTTTAATGCAAGGACCTTGTCTGGTAAGGCAGATGAACTTAGAGTGTTGTCCAGCATGTGGTAATATGATATTGCTGGAATCACTAAGGAATGGTTGAAGATTGGAAAAGACAGACAGCTGGACATTCCAACATATAGAAGTTTTAGGTGTGATGGAGGCTCGAGGTAAGAGAGGTGGGGGCACTGCATTATTGATAAAGGAAACCATCACTGTCGTAAAGATTACAAGAATAGAGTGGGGATGTGGTCTATGTGGGATGCTCTTTGGAGCATCGATGAGAACTCAATGGGCCAAATGGCCTCCATCTGTACTGTAGGGATCCTATATTTCTATGTAATGAGGGAAGTTTAGAAGTGTCTTTAAATGAAGCCATCTGGATAGAGCTTAAAAATACCAAAGGGATGGTCACTTTGCTGAGATTATACCTACAGACCTTCCAACAGTCAGAGGGGGATAGAAAAGCAAACATGTCGCCAAATCACATAAAGATGTGGTGTTATAGCTGTAGGGATTTCAAAGTTGCTAACGTTAACTGGGCTCATCTTATATGAAAGGAGTAGTTGTGATAGAATTTTTAAAGCGCACTCAAGAGTAGTTTTTGTGCCATACATGGATAGTTCTAAAGAGATGAAGCATTGTGGGATCTACTCTGAGGGAATGAAGCCAGTCAATTGGCTGAAGGTTCAGTGAGGGAACATTTTGGGGATAGTGACTATAGCTCTGTAAGTATCAAAGCCGTTATGGAGAAAGACAATGATAGTGCAGAAGTTACGTGTCTAAATTGGAGGGAGGCCCATTTCAATATCATTTGACAGGATCTGGTACATGTAGACTAGGAGAGACTTCTTACAGGTAAGTCTACATTTGGAAAGTAGAAGTCCTTTAAAAGTAATGTATTGAGAGTTCAGGGCCAACATATTCCTCTCAGCGAGAAGAGTCCAGGGAATCCCGGATGTCAAGGGACAGTGATGAGAGATGCTTAGAAACAAAATTAGGAGGGAAAACAGCGACCGTGAAGTAAGGCAGAAAGGATTAAGGGAAAACTTCCACCTTACCTCATTGAAAGTAAGGGTATACCAGGGAATACTAGAGACATATTAGAAACCAAAGAGGACATGGATAAAGACTTGAATGAAACTTTCTCATTTGTATTCACAAAGGAGAAAGAGATTTCAGTTCAGATGGTAAGGTTCTAAAGCATGTTAATTTATTAAGGAGATATTCCATGTTTTAGCAGGCACAATGGCACATAAATCCCAGAACCAATATTCCTGCAGGGAGGTTCACTACTCTAGGGTTTAAACTAGAGTAGCAGGGGGCTGGGAACCAGAGCAGTGGGTCAGCAAGAGGGGAAGGAAGATGTTAAGACCAGTAAATCAGAAGGTAAGGACAGGCAGAGACAGGTAAATGAACACAATTGTGCTAATGGGCTGAGGTGTGTTTAATTCAATTGATGGAGTAATATAGGTAAGGCAGATGAACTTAGAGCCTGGATCAGTATCTGGGTCTATGATGTTGTGGCTATTACAGAGACTTGGTTGAGAGACGGACAGGATCAGCTGCTCAACATTCCAGGGTTTCGTTGTTTTAGACAAGATAGAGAGGAAAGTAAAAGAGGTGGAGGAGTTACATTACTAATCAGGGAGAATGTTACATCTGCACTCAGAAGGGACAAGCTGGAGGGCTAATCCATTGAGGCAACATGGGTTGAGCTCAAAACTAAAATGGATGCAATCATTCTGATAGGATTGTACTTTCGGCCATTCAACAGACACCAAGACATTGAAGAACAAATATATAGACAGATTATGGAAAGATGTAATAAAGCAAGATTTTTCACAGTGGGTGACTAACATCTCCAATATTTACAGGGATTCCCTTACAGCTAGGGGCTTAGATGGAGTGGAATTTGTTAAGTGCGTCCAAGAGAGTTTTGTGAAACAGTGAGTGGATAGTTCAAGTACAGGGGGAGTCACACTGGACCTTGTATTGGTTAATGAGCTTGGCTAAGAGACTGACATTTCCGTGGGAGAGCATTTTGGAGACAGTGATCGCAACTCCTTATGTTTTAAGATAAACAAGGATAAGTCAGGACCATGCGTCAAAGTACTAAATTAGGAGAGTGCAAATTATGTCTGTATTAGGCAGAGCTAGGGAGTGTTCATTTGGAGGAGTTGTTATCAGGTAAGTCCACATTTGGCACTTGGGAACTGTTTAAAGACCTGGTGGGGAGAATTCAAGCCCAGCATATTCCCGTAAGGAGGAAGGACAAGTTCCAAGGGACCCTTGGTTAATGACAGAGGTTGTGAATTTAGTCAAAAGGGAAAAAGAAGCATATGTAAGGTTTAGGATGCTAACAACAGACAGAAGCCCATGAGGAATAGAAGAAATGCATGAAAGTTCTCAAGCAGGGAGTTAGGAGAGCAAGAAGGGTCATGAAATGACCTTGGTAAGTTGGGTTAAAAAGAATCCCAAGGCATTTGAAATAAATTAAAACAAGAAGGTAACTAGGGAGAAGGTAAGACCAGTATGTAAGTTAGCTTGCTGACCTGGAAGATTTGTTTTCAGAATTAGCTTGCCCATAGAAGGTAAGGGGAATGGTGGAAGGGTACTTAATAGGTTGGAGGTCTGTGACCAGTGGTCTTCTACAATGATCTGTACTGGGACCCCTGCTGTTTGTGATATATGTAAATGACGTAGATGAAAATGCAGATGGGTGGGTTAGTAAGTTTGCGGATGATACAAAGATTGGTGGAGGCGTGAATAGAAATTTGTCAAAGGATATAGCAGAATATAGATCAATTGCAGATATGGGCGGACAAATGGCAGATGGAGTTTAATCTGTGTAAATGTGAGGTGTTACACTTCGGGAGATCAAACATTAAGGAAAGGTATACACTTCATGGCAGGACTCTGAACAGCATTGATTTACAGAAGGATCTTGGGGTACAAGTCCATAGCTCCCTGAAAGTGGCCTCACAAGGAGATGGCGTGGTCAAGAAGTCGTATGGCATGCTTGCCTTAATTGGTCGTGGAATTGAGTATAAGAGTCAAGATGTCGTGTGCAGCTTTAAGACATTAGTTTGGCGACCCTTCGAGTATTGCGTTCAATTCTGGTCACCATGTTACAGGAAGGATGTGGAAGCTTTGGAGAGGGTGTAGAAGAGGTTTACTAGGAAGCTGTCTCGATTAGGGGGTATGAGTTATAAGGAGAGGTTAGAAAAACTCACATTGTTTTCTCTGGAACAGCAGAGGCTGAGGGGAAAGTTGGTGGAAGTCTATAAAATTATGAGATTCATAGGTAGCAATGATGGTCGCAATCTTTTTCCCAGAGTTGAAGCATCTAACACTAGGGGGCATGCATTTAAGGTTAGAGGCGAAAAGTTCAAAGGAGACGTGAGGGGCAAGACTTTTGCACAGAGAGTGGAAACACACTTGAAAAGTGTGGTGCTGGAAAAGCTCAGCAGGCCAGGCAGCATCCGAGGAGCAGGAGAATCGACGTTTCGGGCATAAGCCCTTCTTCAGGAATGAGGCTGGTATGCCAAGCGGGCTGAGATAAAAGGTGAAGGGGGTGGTGGAATTTGGGGGAGGGGCGCTGGGAATACGATAGGTGGAAGGAGGTGAGTGCGAGGGTGATAGGCCGGAGAGGGGGTGAGGGCGGAGAGGAAGAGCTGCTGAGATAAAAGGTGGTGGGGGGGTTGGGGGAAGGGCGCTGAAACACACTGTCAGATATAATAAGAGTATTTAAGGAACTTTTAGATAAGCGCATGAATGTTCAAGGAATGGAGGGATATGGTCCAAGGACAGGCAGAAGGGACTAGTTTTATTTGGCATCATGTTCAGCACAACACTGTTGGCAGAAGCGCCTGTTCCTGTGCTGTACAGTTCTATGTTCTATGTATTCCAGGCCGCTCCAGAGGGCAAGCAAGAGATTGCTGGGGACTTGATGGAGTCATTTAATAATTTGCTAGCCACAGCTAAAGGGCCAGATGATTGGAGGATAGCTAATGTGGTACCTTTGTTCAAGAGCGGCAGCAGGGTTAGGCCAGGTACTCTGATGTCAGTAGTGGGGGACTTATTGGAAAACGTCAGAGGCATAGGATTGATCAGTGCTTGGAATGGCAGGGATTCATCAGGGGTAGTTAGCATGGATTTGTTGGAGGGACATCCTGTCCATTAATTATGTTTTTGAAATGATGACTGAATATATTGATGAGGACAATGACATTGATGTGACTGAGATGGAATTCAGTCAGGTCTTCAAGAAGCTCTCTCATGCAAGGTCCAAAAGAGAAGAGCCCATGGCATCCAAAACAACCTGGATCCAAAACTGGCTTACAACCAGGAGGCACAGTGGCTGATGAAGGGCCGCTTTTGTATTTGGAGGCCAATAGCCAGCGAGGGTGTCTCGGAGGGATTGTTGCTGGGACCATTGCTATTTGTCACATACATTAACAATTTGCATATGAATGTAGAAGGTATGATTAGTAAGTTTGCAGATGACATGAAAATTGGTGGTGTTGTTGATCGTGAGGAAGATGGTCTCAGGCTGTAGTCTGATATTGGTCAATTGGTAAATCGGGCAGAGAAATGGCAGATGAAATTTAATCCTGATCAGTGTGAACTGATGCATTTTGGGAGTTCTAATAAGGGAGGGACACGGGCAATGGGTGGTCAGTCCTTAGGAAGTACTGAGCAACAAAGAGACCTTGTCTACAAGTCCATACATCTCTGAAGATGTCAGCACAGGTGAAGCATGCTGGTGTCATTAGCTGAGCTGTAGAACATAGGAGCAATGAAGCCATCTTACAACCTTATAAAACATTAGTTAGACCACAGATGGAATACAATAAGCAGTTCTGGTCACTGGAGAGGTGCAAAGGAGATTCAGCAGGATGTTGCCTGGAATGGTTATCAGTCTCAGATATGAGGAGAGATTGGATAGGCTAGGTCTGTTTTTCATGCAGCAGCGGAGACTGAGGGGAAATCTGGTTGAATTATACAAAGGCATCGACAGGGTAGATCATATGAATCTTATGGCAGATGTGTCTAAGGTCAGAGGGCACAAGTTTAAGGTGAAGACTAAGTGGTTTAGAGGGAATCTGAGGAAAATCCCTTCACCCAGAGAGTTGTGGAAATGTGGAGACTGCTGCTTGAGTGGATGATGGGTAGGTACTCTCACAATATTTAAGAAGCATCTGGATCAGCACTTAAAATGCCAGGGCATTGTAGGCCATGGAACGAGTACAGATTGTGTAGTTTGGTGCTTTTTTGTGGCAAAGGTATGGTGAGCCAAGGGGCCTATTTCTATGCTGGATGATGCTCTGACTCAATTAGTCAGATTATCAGATTACTGATCTCATTGCTATCAGGGTGTCCTTACTGTGGTTAATTTATTGCACTATGGGTACAAGAACAGTATACTTCAGAAATATTTGTGAACTGAAATACTTTGGGATATTCTGAGGTACTATATAAATGCAAAGTCATTCCTATAACCTAGTTGATAGACTATTAAGTGCTGATGTTTGAGCATCTGGTCATACAGTTATTCAGTCTTTAACCATATTAAACTAGATAAGTTATTACAAATAATAAATAGAATAATGATAAATGTAGAATGAGTTATGGTAAATTTGTTAGGGAGGAATAAAAGTTTTCAGTTTCCATTTACTGGAAGTCTTTATACAAAAAGACTGACCTTCCAAAGAAACAACAAGTGGGAATGCCTTCAGTAATTCGATACCATGATTAGCCTTAGAAAGCGCTTTATTTACAATAGTTTGCATCTAAATAGATGGAGAAATCAATCTGACTGATCACAACTTGCAAAACAAAGGTGGGTTTGTTGGTTTTCAGTCCGTGCTTTTGAATGCTAAAATTGGTTTGCCACATTTATTGCTGCACTTGCTTTTTTGTGGTACTTGTTCCCCTCAAGGGATTGCGTTGTCAATGGGACAGGAAGGCAGCCAGTGCCAAGGCCATCTGCAGAAACACTCAAAACTGTTCAGCTCAGGCAAATGTACATTTTAAACCATCTCAGATTTCACTCATTTTCGTACCTGCTGTCGGACCAAGCCTGTCCTACCAAAACAAAAATCGGTAACCTTCTCATCAGCAACAGAAAAGCAAATGATGTAACCAGTTCCTGAACAAGGCCAGAAGTAAAGTTTTCATGACCTTTCTACCAATTTAATTCATAAAAATTAATGACCACCAAACTGTAGCTCAAGTTCATGGGGATTTGTGCTCGATTCTGAGTCTGAATTCCTTCAAACAAATGCAATGCTATGGTTGCATTTCTAATGGTTTAGTGGTAAATTCATTCAAGGTCACATTTGACTATAGTTTTAATTGTTTAAATTGAGCTTTGAATTTGCATTTCATAATGGACTGATGGACTCGGTATGTTGTGCAGTATTTCTTCTTACCTCCATGTCAGAGGCTGCAGTCCAGTTTTCAGCTTAAGTGACTTATTTTTTGTATCTCAAAAGTGAAAAGCAAAATAAATTGTGGTTGCGTTACAATTCTTAATAGATACCATTGTTGTGCATTTCAGAAAATTGGAAATATTCACCTCATTTCTGAAAGACCAGGGAAAAGGAATGAAATGTAACTACCAAAGCAGCCCTGGAGCACTTTGATATGAAAATCTGTCAGTGAGGAGGGAGGAAAGTGCACACAATAAGTGCCTAGTCAACCTAGGGGCAGCTGATAATAACAATAAAACCAGCTTCTGACGTCTCTATTCTGTACTGATGCATCTCTTCATTTCTTAGAAGCAGCCTCTCATGCAACAATGTGCTATTCTATATAAGGTCAAAAGTCACAAGCTTTCAGAGTGTTGCCCCTTTGTCAGGTGAAGCCACTTTATCTGATGAAGAGCCAGCGCTTTGAAAGCTTGTGATTTCAAATAAACCTCTTAATACAAAGCTTTCATAACGTCTTATAATTTTCCATTTTGTCTGAATCATCTAGGATTCTTGTGGCCATTGAGTTGTACTCCTTTTTTTCAGTAGGGCAGCGTGGTGGCTCAATGGTTAGCACTGCTGCCTCACAACACCAGGGTCCCAGGTTCAATTCCAGCCTCAGGCAACTGTCTGTGTGGAGTTTGTACATTCTCCCCGTGTCTGCGTGGGTTTCCTCCAGGTGCTCCGGTTTTCTCCCACAATCCAAAGATGTGCAGCTCAGGTGAATTGGCCATGCTAAATTGCCCGTAGTGTTAGGTGCATTAGTCAGGATAAATGTAGGGGAATGGTGAGTTGCTCTTCAGCATGGTGTGGAGTTGTTGGGCCGAAGGGCCTGTTTCCACACTGTAGGGACTCTAATCTAATCTCACGCTGCCCTACTAAAAATAAAAATTGCATAAGTGAATCAGCACATCCACAGAAATGTTGTAAGATCAGTCCTGAATCTCAAACATAACCTGTATCTCATAGCTATTATCATCTTCTCTTTTCAGCAGTCCATTGTAAAAAAGTATTACAATGTACTCCAGTTCTGTGATAGCTGATAAATTCAATGTGCGATACATACACATATAGAGCAGTTGGTACTTTAACAGGTGAATTAATAAGTTGTTTGGAGGTTTTCACCTTCACCTTGTCTCTCCATTCTCCTGACAAAGTATTTCTGGAACTTTTCCCAAATAGACCTTATCTATTTCTGTCAGTATCTCCTGTGGGTCACTAAGTATTTTTGATCTCTTTAGTGATGCTTTGATGATATTCTTGAATTGACTACATTGTGAGTCGAGCAGTTGCTTTGAGAGCCTGGAGTCAGGCATATGAGCCCTACCTCAGAGGTGCTGGATTGGAGCAGTTAACATCTCGACTGAGTGGAGGAGAATTTCCTTCTCTCAGAGCGTTAGTAATCTTTGGATCTCCTTGCCACAGAGAGCTGTGGGAGCAGAGTCCTTGCGTATATTCAAAGCTGAGTTAGATAGATTGTTGATCAGTCGGGGAAACAAAGGTGAAGGGGAAAGGTCAGGGAAGTGGACGTGAGGTGGGTTGGGTCAGCTGTAATCCTATTCAGTGGTGGAGCAGGACCAAGGTGCTGAAAGGCCTATTCCAACTCCTATTTCTTATGGTCTTATGATACTGGGCAAGTGAGCTTCAGGTGGGTGATGTTAGTGGACCGTCCTCTTGCCACTGGATTTGATGGTTCTGTGTTGGCACCACTGGTGGCACTTCTCTAGTTTTTTGAGGTGCCTGCTGTAGGTTGTCCCTTTCACAGAAGTAGATAGGCACAAGGGATTATGGGTAATCAGTAATCTATGACCTCGATATTGGATGGGTTATTCTGGTCATCAAATACTCTTCTCTGTTGTTCAATGGTTGGGTGCCATGATGAGTGTCATTGTTTATAACTACCTTCCTCAAGAGGAGGCTCCAAAGTATGGAAAATGATCCAGGTCCATCATTGCTGAAGTATTTCGATGTAGTAGTTGTGTGGAAACGGTTTTTGCCCGAAACGTTGTTTCTCCCGCTCCTCGGATGCTGCCTGACCTGCTGTGCTTTTCCAGCACCACACTCTCGACTCTGATCTCTAGCATCTGCAGTCCTCACTTTCCCTTGGTTTTCCAGGTGTTCAGTGAAAACCACTTTTTCTCATAGGATTTGGAGACGGAGCTGACAATGGCTTGGGGCTCAGTTTCTGAGGAAGCGCACGGATAAGCGTCATCTACACTCTGAAGCTCTGGAGTCAGGTTGGAATGGTTTTGGCATGGTTTTGGATTGAAGGTGAACGGGCTAGAACAATTTACTGCTGAAAATGTATTGCTGGAAAAGTGCAGCAGGTCAGGCAGCATCCAAGGAGCAGGAGAATCGACGTTTCGGGCATGAGCCCTACTTCAGGAATGAGGAAAGTGTGCCAAGCAGGCTAAGATAAAAGGTAGGGAGGAGGGACTTGGGGGAGGGGCGTTGGAAATGCGATA
>NC_057710.1:145328923-145375904 GCF_004010195.1 Chiloscyllium plagiosum | reverse complement strand
TGCTTGGCACACTTTCCTCATTCCTGAAGAAGGGCTCATGCCCGAAACGTCGATTCTCCTGCTCCTTGGATGCTGCCTGACCTGCTGTGCTTTTCCAGCAACACATTTTCAGCTCTGATCTCCAGCATCTGCAGTCCTCACTTTCTCCTAGAACAATTTACTATCTGTTCCAGCGATCATTTTGATGCCTGTGAATAATTTGCTGGGGGTGAGATTGTGGCAAAGGAAATAGAAAAGATGGTTTAATAACACTGCTGTGTTTGAGCTCAGTTTTGACTGAGAAAGGGTTTATGCTGGTTTGTTGGCATAGATCATGTTTGATGCGTATTTTGAGTGAATGGTGTAAAGTGACAAATTTGTTGAAATAGTTAAATTTGAGGACAATACTCCATCAGCCTTTGCCTTTGACAAGGTCAAAAAAATCATATGCAGTGATTGGCTTTACTTCTTGCACTATCATATATTTTCATTTACTGAAGATCATAAACACAGTGGTTACAAGAGCAGGTCAGAGGCTAGGAATACTGCGGAGAGTAACTCACCTCCTGACTCCCTAGAAGTTTGTCCATCATCTACAAGGCACAAGCCTGGATGGGCATAGCTTCAATAACATTCAGGAAGCTTGACACCACCCAGGAGACATCACATCCACAAACATCCAGCTCCTTCACTACCGATGCTCAGTAGCAGCCTTGTGTACTATCTACAAGATACACTGCAGAAGTTCACCAAGGATCCTCAGACAGCACCTTCCAAATGCATGACCACTTCCATCCAGAAAGGTAAGTGCAGCTGAAACAAGGGAACGTCATCACCCACAAGTTCCCCTCCAAGCCGTTCACCATCTTGACTTGGAAATGTATCGCCGTTTCTTCACTGTCGCTGGGTCAAAATCCGATAAATCCCTCCTGAACAATATTGTGGGTCAACCCACAGCAGGTGGACAGCAGCAGTTCAACAAGGCAGCTCACCACCACCTTCTCAAGAGCAACCAGGGATGGCAATACATGCTGGCCAGCCGGCAATGTCCAGGTCCCATGAATGATGAATAAAAAAACAACTTTGTGATCCCTCGCTAGAGCTGGAAACCACACTGTAACTCTGGAAAGTTTTCCTTGGCCACTGAAAATTTTTGCAAAGATCTTCTCTGTGGGTGATAACAGAGTAACTCCTCTGAGTTATTATAATCAGACTTATCTCACTGACCTATGAGACCTATAATCTGTCTCTATCTTATTGATCTTTTGTGATATTTAAATGTATTTCAAATCTGTTTATTGTCCTTCCACGATGACTGGCAGGCTTAACTTTACTACCGAGTTTTTGTCTGGTCATTGGTATTTAATTTGTTATTCAGCTTCATTCTACTTCTAGCCATATGTTTTACATATAACTGCTTATGATTAATGTGCTAGCATCTCACCATGTAGATTGGCTTCCAATTCTCAAAGCCCGTTGCAAATGAACCAAGGTCCTGCTGTGCTGGTATTGTGGTAATCAGTGTGCAAAACCCACCCGTCTTTAAGAAAATCACACAGTTACATTTTAACCTCACCAAAATAAAGTTTCGGGTTTGTTACACCAGAACCCTCAAGGACATCCCAGCTGTGACAGACCTGGACCTGTCCACCCCATCGTAGCTCAGGAATCCTGGCACCTCAGCTTCCATCGTGCTTCTGTAAGTGAGACATGACATGCAGGAGAAGACCAAATGGAGGAACCAGGTGTCAGCTATCCCTTTTTCTGGAAGACTCTCCAGAAGAGGTATAAGCTTCAAAAGGTTGGAGTTTTCCATCACAAATGATGGTGGCTGGTGCCTCAGTGAATCTCTCACTTGGATAAGTAAGTGTCATGGCTGCCCGACTGACTGCAACAAGGAATCAGCGCTTTCACTCCCACAATTGAGGGAATAGACAAGGTCAAGGATGCAATCTTACGCTCCACAGCCACCTGATGAAGGAGCGTCGCTCCGAAAGCTAGACCTTCCAAATAAACCTGTTCGACTATAACCTGGTGTTGTGTGAATTTTAACTTTGCAAACATTTCGCAGTCATTAGACTGAATCCACGCAGGAAATCAACGAATCCTCAACAAAGATTTCAATGCAAGTATCTGGAGGTACTCAAATCTCTGGGAGGATGTGTTGGGTAAAAAAGCTCAGAGGAAGGCAAACTCTAATGGGATCTTTCTTCTGATAGACATCTACAATGTGACCTTGTCACAGCCAACACAATGATTCAAACATTTCAATTTGTTTGACCATTTTATTGTTCGAGCAAGGAACCATGGAGATGAAGAAAATGTCTGCGCCATCACAGAAATTGGTGGCTGCTAGATCAATTACTGCTTCATCCAATCTACCATCTGAAAATCTGGCCCCCAAACAGCAATCCCATAGATCCTGGATTAGTGGTGCTGGAAGAGCACAGCAGTTCAGGCAGCATCCAAGGAGCAGCGAAATCGACGTTTCGGGCAAAAGCCCTTCATCAGGAATAAAGGGAAGCAATACTACAAGAAAATTTACATTGAGGGCTCAGGGATTCCCTCCGAAATGGATCTCAATGAAAACCTGAATGCAATCATCCCAACTTCCAGACACCAGGAACTACAGGATGATTATGGCGCCCAGTCAACCCTAATATCCAATATGAAACACACCTGAGAGTGGACTTTGGTCTCTCTCATTGTGAGGGATATGACAAAAAAAATCAAAAAGATATAGAACCTAATAGGTCATAGAGTTAGCGAGATGTATGACGTGGAAACATACCCTTTGGTCCATGCCAACCTGATATCCTAAATTAACCTAATCCTATTTTCCAGCATTTGGCCTATCTGGACCCTTCCTATTCATATTCCCATCCAGATGCCTTTTAAATGTTGTAATTGTACCAGCCTCCACCACTTCCTCTGTCAGCTCAGTCTACTCACACACCACCCTCTGCGTGAAAAAGTTGCCGCCAGGTCTCCTTTAAGTTTTTCTCCTCTCACCTCAAACCTGTGCCCTCTGGTTTTGCACTTACCCAACCCAGGGAAAAGACCTGGTCTATTTACCCTATCCATACCACTCATGATTTTACAAACCTCTGTAAGAACATCCCTTAGCCTCCGATGCTCCAAGGAAAATAGCATCAGCCCATTGAGCCTGTTCCTATAGCTCAAACACTTCAACCCTGGCAATATTCATGTAAATCATTTCAGAACACTTTGCAGTTTCACAGGGTCCTTCCTATAGCAGGGAGACCAGAACTGCACACAATATTCCAAAAGTGGCATAACCATGTGCTCAATGCACTCAGGAATAAATGTAATCTTACAAAAGGCCTTCTTCACTATCCTACCTACCTGCAACTTCACTTTCAAAAAACTGTGAACCTGCACTCCAAGGTCTCTTTGTTAAGCAACACTCCTTTACCGTTCCCTAAATGGACTTTACCATTAAGTGTTTAAGTCCTGCCCTGATTTGCCTTTCAACAATGCTACACTTCACATTTATCAAATTAAACTCCATCTGCCACTCCTCAGGCCATTGACATGTCTGATCAAGATCCCATTGTACTCTGAGGTAACCTTCTTCACTGTCCACTACACCTCCAATGTTGGTGTCATCTGCAAACTTACTAACCATATCTCCTGTGTTCACATCCAAATGATTTATATAAATGACAAATGGCAGTGGACCCAGCACTGATCCTTGTGCCACACTGTTGGCCACAGACCTCCAATCTGAAAAGCAACCCTCCACCACAACCCTCTGTCTTCTACACTCAAGCCAGTTCTATACCCAAATGGCTAGTTTTCCCTGTCTTCCATGTGATCTAACCTTGCTAACCAGTCTACCATGACAAATCCATATAGATCACATCTACCATTCTGCCCTCAACCTTCATCATGAAGGACTCAATAGAGCTTATTTTGTGAAAATTATTTTTTTCTGCTTCTTTCTCAATCTCTTTAAAAACCAGTTATATAGGCAATGTATGAAATGGAAATAGCATATATGCAAAAGCACACATTGGACTTTAATTGGGAGTTATCAAATACTTCACCAACAAAAGTCTTCAATGCACAATCTAAACTTTAAATATATGTTGAATTTATTGAATGGTCTCTGGAGCATTTTGTGAAACAGGAATGAAATATAGCACATGTGGAATTACACAATTGAAAAGACAACATTAAAATAATGAATGTACTGTCTCTAGTACTCCGTGGTAATTAAGGCATCATGTATCACTTCAATTTTTTTAGTCTTTCTTTTATGCTTAATTCAGAAAGAATTTCTATGTACAATAATTGTAACACACACTCCCACAGTGCCATTATTGAATAGTACACATATCACTCTTTCAGTTGAGCCTTTCACTTTAACCTAGATAAATGTGAGATGTTGCATTTTGGTAAGGCAAATCAGGGCAGGATGGATACACTTAATGATAAGTTTCTGGAGAGTATTGCAGACATTTCACATCAAATAGAAGATGTCAACAGGTTTTCTTTTTATCACATGTTAAGTTCAGGGACCACTACATTTAGAGAGTTGTACAGTGTAGAAACAGTCCCTTCGGCCCATCTCGTCCATGCCAAACAAATATCCGAAATTAATCTAGTCCCAATTGCCAGTGTTTGGCCCTCTGTACCCTTCCTACCATTCCACTGTCCATCCATCCATTTGATCAAGGTCCCATTGCAGTCTGAGATAATTTTCTACATTGTCCTTTACATCACTAAGTTTGGCGCCATCCGCAAGCTAATTAACCATACCTCCTATGTTCACATTCAAATAGTTTATATAAATGACAAAAAGCAATGGATTCAGTACCGATCCTTGCCACCACTACCCTCTGCCTCCACCCATCAAGCCAATTTTGTAACCACATGGGGATGTAGGTTTGCTCGCTGAGCTGCAAGGCTCATTTCCAGACTTTTTGTCACCCTATTAGGTAACATCTTCAGTGGGCCTCCAGGCGAAGCACTGCTGCTGATTCCTGCTTTCTATTTGTATGTTTGGGTTTCTTTGTGTTGGTAATGCCATTTCCTGTGGTGATGCCATTTCCGGCGGTTTTGTTATTTCCTGTTCCTTTTCTCAGGAGGTGGTAGTTGGGGTCTAACTCGATGTGTTTGTTGATAGAGTTCCGGTTGGAATGCCATACTTCTAGGAATTCTCGTGTGTGTTTCTGTTTGGCTTGTCCTAGGATGATGTGTTGTCCCAGTCGAAGTGGTGTCCTTCCTCATCTGTGTATAAGGATACTAGTGAGAGAGGGTCATGTTGTTTTGTGGCTAGTTGATGTTCATGTATCCTGTGGCTAGTCTTCTGCCTGTTTGTCCAATGTAATGTTTGATACAGTTCTTGCATGGTAATTTGTAAATGACAAAAATGACATCCAGAACCTTTACCTGAGCTACAAATCTTCTCAAAACTCGTTTGTAACCACATAGTTAGTTCTTCCTGGATTCTATGTGATCTAACCTTACTCAGTAGTCTACCATGTGGAACATTGTTGAACACCTTGCTGAAGGTCCACATAGACAATGTTTACCACTTTACCTTCTTTGTCACTTCTTCAAAAAACTGAAGTTAGTGAGACACTTTTTCCAACGCACAAAACCATGTTGACTATCCCCAATCAGTCCTTGCCCTTCCAAACGTAAATCCTGTATCTCAGAGTCCCCTCAACTTACTGACCAATGACGTCAGGCTCATTGGTCTATAGTTCCCTGGCTTTTCCTTATCATCTTTCTTAAATAATACCACATTAACTACCCTCCAGTCTCCCAGCACCTCAACCGTGGCTATCGATGAGACAAATATCTCAGCAAGGTGCCCAGCAATCACTTCCCTAGATTCCCACAGAGTTCTGGGATATACCTGATTAGGCCCCGAGCATTTATCCAACTTTATGCATTTTAAGTCCAGCACTTCCTCCTCTGTAATATGGACACTTCTCAAGATATCACTATTTATTTTTCCAAATTCTTCAGCTTCCATATCCTTAATTTATAGGAAAATATCAGCACTTTGAAACAGGAAGCAATGCAGCCATTTTCATAATGGCTTACCAAATGATTGTTGATTTAAATAAAACTTTATGTTGTCTTGGGTAAACATGGAACAAAGTGCATAGCCAAATAACAGGCCCATTAACCCACCACGTCTTTGCGAACCATGATCTCATCCTAAACTAATCCCGTTGTCCTGAACCTAGAGTCATAGAGATGTACAGCATGGAAACAGACCCTTGGTCCAACTAGTCCATGCCAACCAGATATCCCAACCTAATCTAGTCTCATTTGGACAGCATTTGGTCCATATCCCTCTAAACCCTTCCTATTCATATACCCATCCGGATGCCTTTTAAATGTTACAATTGTACTCGCCTCCACCACTTACTCTGGCAGCTCGTTCCATACATGCACCATCCTCTGCATGTGGGCCAGGTCCCTCTATTCCCTGCTAATCCTTTTAAACATTGTTATTGCCTCTGCTTCTGTCAGCTCCATTGGCAGTGCTTTCCAGGCACCTACCACCCAAGAAAACTCCCTTGCACTTCACCTTTGAACTTTTTCCCTCTCATCTTAAACCTATGCCCCTTAGTCTTTGATATTTCCACCCTGGAAAACAGACTCCAACTATTAACATTATCCATGCCTCTAATAATTTTACTTACTTCTATCAGATCACCCTTCAGGCTCTGATGCTTTAGCGAAAATAACTCAAGTTTGTCCAAGATAGCCACAACATCGAAGTCCCAGGTACCACCCCACGCTGCAAGTTCACCTACCTTATTTCGTATACTTCTTGCATTGAAGTATACACACTTCAAGCCACTTTCCTGTTTACAGACACCCTCCTTTGACATTGATGCCATGTTCCTAACCTCCCTATACTCCAGGTCCTGCACCCTAAAGCTACAGTCTGGGTTCCCATGCCCCTGCAGAGTTAGTTTAAACACACAGGTGCAACATGATTTGCCAATTTTTATACTCAGTGCCCTAACTGCTTTCCGTACACTTCCTTGACCACTTATGTTCCCACTTTTAGTGATATACAGCCTTGCACCTCAAATTCACTCTGTATATCAATGCTCTTAAGGGTCCTGCAATTTATTGCATCGTTTCCTGTAGTGTTTCTAATGAGGTCAGCCAGGTGAACTCAATAAAATTAGAGTTCCCTGATTGGGTCTGTTAACCTGGCCCAATGAGGGAGTCCTGGCTGACAGGTATAAACAGGAGTGTCAGGGGTTCTGTTTGCTCTAGCAACTGGCTCTCAGCTAGCTGGGTCAGTATTATGTCCTCTGCACATGTAAATAATAGGTGACTTGGTGATGGGATACCGGCCTTTGTGCAGCTATTTCATTTCCTCTCACATTTGACTTCTGGCTTCCCAAAATGCATCACCTCACCCTTATCTGAAGTAACTTCCATCAGCCATTTCTTCACCCAACTTTCCAATTGGTCAATATCCTGTTGTATCCTTTTATAACCTTCTTCACTATCCACAAATCTGCTAGTTTTCATGTTGTCTGCAAACTTACTAATCAGACCACCTATATTTCCATCCCGATCATTTATATAATAATATGACAAACAAAAGACTTGTCAGCACTGATCTTTATGGAACACTGCTGGTTACAGGCCTCCAGTCAGAAAAACACCCATCCACAATTATCCCCTGTCTTCTGAGACCACGTCAATTTTGTATCCAATTTGCTAACTCACTTTGGATCCGGTGTGACTTAATCTTCAGGACCAGCCTACCATGAAGGACATTGTCAAATTATCTAGAAAAGTAGATGTCAACAACATCCACTGCTTTAACCTCATCAATCATTTCTGGTAATTCAATCAAGTTTATAAAACATGACCTTGCCTGCATAAAACCATGCTGACTACCCCTAATATGACCAGTCTTTTCCAAATGCAAGTGAATTTTTTCCCTGAGTATCTTCTCCAATGATTTCCCCACTACTGATGGGAAGCTACCAGCCTCCAAATTCCTGGATTATTCTTGACTGAGAGCCAGAGTGGTGCTATGAATTTGTGTTTGATTTATTATTGTCATGTGTACCAAGATACAATGGATAGTGCTATACAAGCAGATCATATCATAAGAAGTGCATCAGGGTAGGGAAACAGAGTGCAGAACACAGTGTTGCAGCCATAGAGAAGGTGCAGAGAGACAGATCAACATTGACTTTTGAGAGGTCCTTTCAAATGTCTGATAACAGCAGGGATGAAACTGTTCTTGAATCTGTTTTATATGTGCATTCAAACTTTTATATCTTCTGTCTGACTGAAAAGGGTGGGAGTAAGTATAACTAGGGTGGGAGCAGTATTTGATTATGTTCTTTGCTTTCCTAAGGCAGTGGGAAGTGCATGTTAAGTCAGTGAATGGGAGGCTGGTTTACATGATGGACTGGGCTGTGTTCACAACTCCATGTTTCTTGTGTTATGACACGGAGTAAGCCCCTCCGCTAATTTAAACCCGACACAGAGAGAAGCTCACCTCGCGCTGTAATCTGTTACATTTCAAGAGGCAAAGAACTATCTCAGATTTCACTATTTAAAGTAAACGTTAACAATTTTATTCTTTAGGTCCAACAGAGACTACTAAAACCAATAACTATTTACAACTCTTTTCTCTTAAACCTATCTTTTATCTCCCATTCTACAATACTGGTCCAATAAATTGCCTCTTAGATTTGCAGCAAAATCAATTTCAAACCCAGATATAGTCTTTGGATGTCAAACTTTCTCTGTCGATTCCTCTAGGTTGACTTTGGTGTTCTGCTACACAAATTTCTTATCGACAGGTACCCTTCACAGAGTTATTCTGCTGGCAGTCTGTTGCTCCTTGGCAGCTCTTTGTAGTTCTCCCTCGAACTGTTCAAAATGTCTATTTTTATGCCCCAAAGCTTTGTATCATTACATTGGTTTGACGTCCTCCCAATCGGTAAAATGCAAATCAGATTGGATTTTGGTATCGGGGCATAATTTAAACTAATTGACCAAATTTGAATTTGTCTTTGTTCCATGGCAACACAGCTATTTGTTTCGACCAATTGTTACATGTTTACCTTGTTCATGGCACTCTGTACTTTCAGTCAGTCCCCTCTCTCTTAGAGGTACAGTAGACACCTACACCTTCATAACGCCTGTGGTCTGGGGAACAGCAGTTGCCATTCCATGCTGTGATGCGTCCCGATCAGATGCTTTCTGTGGTGCATCTGCAAAAATTGATAAGAGTTGTTTTGGACATGCCGACTTTCCTTAGCCTCCTGAGGAAGTAGAGACAGTGATGTCCTTTCTTGATGGAGACTCACTGTCATTTCCTGGAGGAAGAGCTATGCCACTGACGGGGAGGCATGGTGGCTCAGTGGTTAGCACTGCTGCCTTACAGTGCCAGGGACCCAGGTTCGATTCCAGCCTCGGGCGACTGTCTGTGTGGAGCTTGCACATTCTCCCTGTGTCTGCGTGGGTTTCCTCCGAGTGCTCCAGTTTCCTCCCACAGTCCAAAAAAATGTGCAGATCAGGTGAATTGGCCGTGCTAAATTGCCCATAGTGTTAGGTGCATTAGTCAGAGGGAAAAGGGTCTGGCCAGGTTACTCTTCGGAGGGTTAGTGTGGACTTGTTGGACCAAAAGGTTTGTTCCCACACTGTAGAGAATCTAATCATCGCCAATGCGCTTTCAAGAACAGTAGTCCCAATCTACATTTACCACATCCAAGTGGTATCGCTGCGATATAAGTAACTTACTTTGAGGACACTTTGGAGGAGATAGTAGCAACTTGAGGAAAATGCTTGGGGTAGCATGGTGGCTCAGTGGTTAGCACTGCTGCTTCACAGTGCCAGCGACCTGGGTTCGATTCCTGCCTCAGATGACTGTCTGTGTGGAGTTTGCACATTCTCCCATGTCTGCTTGGGTTTCCTCCGGTTTCCTTCCACGATCCAAAAGATGGGCAGGTCAGGTGAATTGGCCATACTGAATTACCCATAGTGTTAGGTGCATTAATCAGGGGTAAATATAGGGTAGGGGGAATGGGTCCAAGTGAGTTACTCTTTGGAGGGTTGGTGTGGACTTATTGAGTTGAAGGGCCTGTTTCCATACGGTTTTAGAACTTTTATCACACGTGTCTAGCCTACAAAGGCAGAGAGGGAAGTTAAGAGTATGGAGTGGAATGTCTCTTTGAAATAAAATAAAAGCTCTTTTACAATACGAAAGCAACATTGGCCAACTAAAGGGCATGTTGGGAAAACTGACCAATTGGACAGCATGCTGGGAATTGAATCAGACCAGACAGATAAATATGCAAACCAGTTAATCTTGATAGATTATATTGAATAGGTGTTAATACGACAGTCAAACTGACACATTAAACCAGGAAGCATGCAACACTCATTGTCAAATTGGATAATCCAGACAGAAATGCAAGCCATTCACCTTGATTGACTATTCAATAGGTGTTGATGAGAAACTGCTGCAAGGTTTTGGGTGCAGCAAAAGACCTGCATATCAGTAGAAACTGTTGTCTTGAGACAGACCAGTTTCTTTCAAAATGTAGCTACAATATCCAATACTGTCATTTGTACTACACTGCCTATGACAAAAACTCAATTAACATGGTATAACTGAATTAGTCTATTACACTGTTACATCGAACTGCTGTTAAGCCACTGTACTTGGGAATGACCTGGATAGCTAATTAAAATCAGAGGTCTCTCATACAGTCAAAAAGTGGGTAAATTGCCAGGAGCTGATCAGGTGTACCCTAGAACTCTGTGAGAAGCTAGGGAAGTGATTCCTGGGCCCCTTGCTGAGTGAGATACTTGTACCATCGAAAGTCACAAGTGAGGTGCCGGAAGACTGGAGGTTGGCCAATGTGGTATCACTATTTAAGAAAGGTGATAAGGAAAAGGCAGGGAGCTAGTGGCGAGCCTGACATCGGTGGTGGGCAAGTTGTTGGAGGGAATCCTGAGGGACAGGATTTACATGTATTTGGAAAGGCAAGGATAGATTAGGAGTAGTCAGCATGGATTTGTGTGTGGGAAATCATGTCTCACAAACTTGACTGAGTTTTTTGAAAAAGGAATGGAATCATTTGATTAGGAATAGTCAGCATGGCTTTGTGAAGAGTAGTTCATGTCTCACAAATTTTATTTGAGTTCTTCGAGAAGGTGGCAAAACAGGTGGATGAAGGTAAGGCGGTTGATGTGATATATGTGGACTTCAGTAAGGCATATCATAAGGTTCCACACGGTAGGCTATTGCACAAAATACAGAGTTTCAGGATTGAGGTGATTTAGCAGTTTGGATCAGAAATTGGCGAGCTGAAAGAAGACAGATGGTGGTGGTTGATGGGAAAAGCTCATCCTGGAGCTCGTTACCAGTGGTGTGCCACAAAGATCTGTTTTGGGGCCACTGCTGTTTGTCATTTTTATAAATGACCTAGAGTTGGGTGTAGAAGGATGGGTTAGTAAAGTTGCAGATGACACTGAGGTAGGCAGAGTTGTGGATAGTACCAAAGGATATTATGGGTTGCAGTGGGACATAGATAAGATGCAGAGCTGTGCTGCAAAGTGGCAAATGGAGTTTAATGCAGAAAAGTGTGAGGTGATTCACTTTGGAAGGAGCTACAGGAATACAGAGTACTGGGCTAATGGTAAAGCTTCTTGCAGTGTAGATGAACAGATAGATCTCAGTGTCGTTGTGCATAATTCCCTGAAAGTTGCCACCCAGGTTGATGGGGTTGTTAAGAAGGTAAATGGTGTGTTAGCGTTTATTGGTAGGGGGATTGAGTTTCAGAGCTACGAAGTTATGATTCAGCTGTACAAGACACTGGTAAGGCCGCACCTGGAGTATTGCATGCAGTTCTGGTCACTGCATCATAGGAAGGATGTGGGAGCTTTGAAAAGTGTTCAGAGGAGATTTACCAGGATGTTGCCTGGTATGGAAAGTAGGTCTTACGAGGAAAGGCTGAGGGAACTGAAGCTATTTTCATTGGAAAGAAGAAGGTAAAGAGGTGACTAAATCAAGATGTATGAGATAATCAGAGGGTTAGATAGGGTGGACAGTGATAGCCTTTTTCCTCGGATGGTGATGGCTAGCACGAGGGGACATAGCTTTAAATTAAGGGATAATAGATTTAGGACAGATATCAGCGGTAGTTTGTTTAGTCAGAGAGTAGTAGGGGCATGGAACAGCCTGCCTGCCTGAGTAGTAGACTCACTGACGTTGAGGGCATTTAAATGGGTATTGGACATACATATGGATAATAATGGAATGGTGTCGGTTAGACGGGCATCAGATTATTTCAACAAGTTGGTGCAACAGCGAGGGCCGAAGGTCCTGTACTGCGCTGTAATATTTCTATTTTCTATGTTATGCAACAAAGATGATTGGTGAGGGCAGATCAGTGGACGTGATCTATATGGACATCAGTAAGGCGTTTGACAAGGTTCCCCATGGCAGACTGGTTAGCAAGTTTACATCTCATGGAATACAGGGCGAACTAGCCATTTGGTTACAGAACTTACTCGAAGGTAGAAGAGCAAGGGTTGTGGTGGAGGGTTGCTTTTCAGACTGGAGGCCTGTGACCAATGGTGTGCCACAAGGATTGGTGCTGGGTCAACTACTTTTCATCATTTATATAAATGATTTGGATATGAACATAGGAAGTATAGTTAGTAAGTTTGCAGGTGACACCAAAACTGGAGATGTAGTGGACAGCAAAAAAGGTTATGTTAGAGTACAACGGGATCTTGATCAGATGAGTCAATGGGCTGAGAAGGGGCGGATGGAGTTTAATCTAGATAAATGAGAGGTGCAAATCTTGGAAAAGCAAATCTTAGCAGGACTTATACACTTAATGGTAAGGTCCCAGAGAGTGTTGCTGAACAAAGAGACCTTGGAGTGCAGGTTATTAGTTCCTTGAAAGTAGAGTCACAGATAGATATGACAGTGAAGAAAGTTTTTGGTATGCTTTCCTTTATTGGTCAGAGTATTGAGTACAGGAGTTGGGAGGTCATGTTGTGGCTGTACAGGACATTGGTTAGGCCACTGTTGGAATATTGCGTGCAATTCTGGTTTTTGTCCGATCGGAAAAATGGTGTGAAACTTGAAAGTGCTCAGAAAAGAGTTACAAGGATGTTGCCAGGTTTGGAGGATTTGAGCTACAGGGAAAGGTTGAATAGACTGGGGTTGTTTTCCTTGGAGCATTGGAGGCTGAGGGGTGACCTTATAGAGGTTTACAAAATTATGAGGGGCCTGGATAGGGTAAATAGGAAAAGTCTTTTCCCTGGGGTCAGGGAGTCTAGAACTAGAGGGCATAGGTTTAGGGTGAGAGGGGAAAGATATAAAAGAGACATACGGGGCAACGTTTCCACACAGTGTGGTACGGGTATGGAATGAGCTGCCAGAGGAAGCTAGTGGAGGCTGGCACAATTGCAACATTTAAAAGGCATCTGGATGGGTAAATGAATAGGAAGAGTTTAGAGGGATATGGGCCAAGTGCTGGCAAGTGGGACTAAATTAGATTAGGATATCTGGTCGGCATGGACTAGTTGGACTGAAGGGTCTGTTTCCATGCTGTACATCTCTATGACTCTACAAATAAGTGTGGTGCTGGAAATGCACAGCACATCAGGTGGCATCTGAGGAGCAGGAGAGTCGATGTTTCAGGCATAAACCCTTCCTCAGGGATCTGGGGGTCCCAAGGCGTCTGAACAATAAATGGAGGGGGTGGGGGTGGGGATGTGGGAAGGTAACTTGGAAGGCAATAAGTAGATGAAGGTGGAGGGTGATGGTGATAGGTCAGAGTGGAGGGTGGAGCGGAGAGGTGGGAAGGAAGATAGACAGGTAGGACAGTTCAAGAGGGCAGTGCCGAGTTGGAAGGTTGGATCTGGGATAAGGCAGGCGGAGAGATGAGGAAACTAGTGAAATCGACATTGATGCCATCTGGTTGGAGGGTCCCAAGGCGGAAGGTGAGGTGTTCTTCCTCCAGGCATCTGGTGGTTAGGGTTTGGTGGTGGAGGAGGCCCAGGATCTGCATGTTCTTGGGGGAGTGGGAGATGGAGTTGAAGTGTTTGGCCATGGGCCATTGGAGTTGTTTGGTGAATGTGTCCAGGGATGTTCTCTGTACCATTGTGCAAGTTGACATCCTGTCTCCCCAATGTAGAGGAGACCACATTGAGAGCAACGGACACAGTAGATGAGGTGTTAGGAGGTGCAGGATGTGGAAGGATCTTTTGGGGCCTTGGATGGAGGAGAGGGGGAGGTGTGAGCGCAGGTTTTACACCTCCTATGGTGACAAGAGAAGGTGCTGGGAGTGGAGGATAGATTAGTGGGGGCATCGACCTAACGAGGGAGTCTCGGGGAGGGGGGGGGATGGGAATGGTCTCTGCAGAATGCTAATACGGGTGGGGGAGGGAACTACATCTCTGGTGGTGGGGTCTGACTGTGGATGGCAGAAATTGCAGAGGATGATGTGTTGTATATGGAGATTGGTGGGGTGGAAGGTGAGGACCAAGGGGCTGTTGTTGTGGGTGGAAGAGTCTCTCACACACTCCAGGGATAACATCAACACCAAAAAAACAGGAACCTGAGGAGCAGGAAGAACAGTCTCAACTTCAGTTCAACCAATTATAATCAGGATAATGTAACTTTTTTACCATCTTGCAGATTTTACACCAGTGTGACAACACAGGTATTTTAACAACTGAAAAGTTACTTGGGAAATTAGAGGGAAAAATGGGTTTTTTCTAATTGCTTGTATACATATATCCTGTGTTTCAATGATAATAAACCACGCCTCGTGGTAAACTACATCACATTTTTAGTGGAAGCCGAGTCTCACTCAGGAAGCAAGGAGATCAGATATTTTCAAGTCCCCAGCCACCAACGGAAAAAAAAGATGAAAATTCACACAACACCTGAGTAGAGTCCAACATGGGGTGGTACAGTAGCTCAGTGATTAGCACTGCTGCCTCATAGCACCAGGGTCCCAGGTTCAACTCTAAACTCAGATGACTGTCTGTGTGGAGTTTGCACATTCTCCCCGTGTCTGTGTGGGTTTCCTCCGGTTTCCTCCCACATTCCAAAGATGTGCAGGTCCGGTGAATTGGCCGTGCTAAATTGCCTATTGTAATAGGTGCAGCATTCAGGGGGAAATGGGTCTGGGTGGGTTACTCTTCGGAGGTTCGGTGTGGACTGGTTGAGCTGAAGGGCCTGTTTCCACACTGTAGGGAATCTAATCTAATCATTTAAAAAAAAAGGCAACCATGTGATGACCAGTGCTGCCCATGTGACCATTTCCACACACATACCCCCACCAGAAGTAGTCTCGACCTCCACTCCCAACTCCAGCTTAACACTCAGCCCTTGCCACAAGCCCTGCCGGGTATTCACCATCTTCCCAGAATTCCCTGCCACTGAGGACAACGGTCAGTCCTTAGCAAAGGACTCACCCTCATTCCCAAGTGACCACAGGTCAACAAATTTCATACGCATCTCAATGTTGAACACCTTTCCTGCTGCTCCCATCTCCATGCTGACTTCTTCCAATGGGAATCCAACCCATCCTCCCTTCTCCCACCTCCAACAAACTCCATCCTCCTGGATACTACGCTGCGACATGTTCATCTCCAACTGCTGTCATGATATCAATTGCCTGAATCTCTCACCCACTTCCAACCCACTCCCCATTGTAACAAGCAGCCATCCACTCCCTCCACTCTGTCCGCTACAACCTCACTATTAAATCAGCTGACAAGGAGGCCACGGTGGTAGTATTGCGTACCAACTTCTATATCGCAGAGGCCAGACGCCAACTCTCTGAGACCACCTCCTGCCATCATCTTGATCATGTCCCTATCTATTATCACCAAACCATCATTGCCCAAATCATCAACTAACTCATCACCTCGGGAGATCTTTCATCCACAGCTGCCAACCTAATAGTTCCCCAACCCCACACCGCCTGTTTCTATCTTCTATCCAAAATCCATAAATCTGACTGCTCTGGTTGACCCATTGTCTCTGCCTGCTCCTGCCCTACTGAACCCGTCTCCTCTAATCTCAACTCCATCCTCTTCCCTTTGGTCCAGGAACTCCCTATCTACATTTGGACACATTCCATGCCCTCCACCTTCTCCAAGACTTTCAATTTCCCTGCACTCAACACCACATCTTCACCATGATCATTCAGTCTCCCTAAACATGTCTACCTCTTGAGGAGGGCCTAAAAGCCTTCCATTTCTTCCTCTCCCACAGGCCCAACCTGTTCCCCTCCACCGACATTCTCATTCGCTTGGCGGAACTGGTTCTCACCCTCAAAAATTTCCCCTTTGACTCTTTCCACTTCTTACAGACAAAAGGGTGACTCTGGTCACCCGCATGGGTCCCAGCTATGCCTGCCTCTTTGTAGGCTATGTGGAATAGTCCATCTTCTGCAGCTATATCGTCATCACCCATCACCTTTTCCTCCACTACAATGATGACTGTATCTGCACTGACTCGTGCTCCTATGAAGAGCTTGAACAGTTCATCAACTTCACCCACACCCTCCACCCTGAACCCAAATTCACCTGGACTATCTCTGACACCTCCCTTCCCTTCCTGGACCTCTTCATCTCCATCTCCGGTAATTGACTGTATAACTTTCCCCCAGTTATACCACTTTCCCTGTGGTATATACCCGTACCTGCCCATTGCTATTGCAAACATAACCAAATTATGGTCACTGTCGCCAAAGTGCTCATCTACCTCCAAATCTAACACCTGGCCAGGTTCATTACCCCATACCAAATTCAATATGGCATCACACCTTGTTGGCCTGTCTACATACTGTGTCAGAAAACCCTCCTGCATACATTGAACAAGAACTGATCCATCTAAACTACTTGAACTATAGTATTCCCAGTCAATACTGGGGAAGTTAAAGTCCCCAATAACAACTACTCTGTTACTCTCGCTCCTATTGAGAATCATCTTTGCTATCCTTTCCTCTACATCTCTGGAACAATTCAGAGGCCTATAGAAAACTCCCAAGAGGGTGATCTCTCCTTTTCTGTTTCTAACCTCAGTGGATGAGTCTTCAAATGTTCTCTCAGCTGCTGTAATACAACCCTTGATTAACAATGCCACTCCCCCCCACCGACCCCCATTTACCATCATCTCTGTTCTTGCTGAAATATCTAAATCCCGGACCCTGCAACAACTATTCCTGTCCCTGCTCTACCCAGGTCTCTGAAATGGCCACAACATCGAAGTCCCAGGTATCAACTCATGCTACAAGTTCACCTCACCTTATTCTGGATGCTTCTAGCATTGAAGTACACACATTTCAAACCAACATCCTGATTGCCGGTGCCCTCTCGTGACCTTGTAAGCCTATCCCTGACCTCACTACCCTCAACCTCCTGTACACTGGCTCTACAATTCAGGTTCCAATCTCCCTGCTGCATTAGTTTATAACCCCCGAAGAGCATTAGTAAATATCTCCCCCCAGGATATTGGTACCCCTCTGGTTCAGGTGAAGACCATCCTATTTGTAGAGGTCCCATCTACCCCAGAAAGAGCCCCAATTATCCAAGATACCAAAACTCTCCCTCCTGCACCATCCTTGCAGCCACATATTCAGGTCCACTCTCTCCCTGTTCCTCATTTCACTAGCACATGGCATGGGCAACAAACTAGAGATAACAACTCTGTTTGTCCCAGCTCCAAGCTTCCACCCCAGCGCCCTGAATTTCTGACTTAAATCCCCACCTTTCTTCCTAACTAATCATTGGTGTCTATGTGGGCCATGACTTGGGGCTCCTCCTCAACCCCTTGAAGGATCCCGAAAACACGATCCAAGACATCACGAACCCTGGCACCTGGGAGGCAACACGCCAACCGTGAGTCTCTCTCATTCCCACAGAACCTCCTATCTGTCCCCCTAACTATGGAGTCTCCAATGACTAGCGCTCTGTTCCTCTCCAATCTTCCATTCTGAGCAATAGGGACAGACGCTGTGCCACAGACCTGTGCCCCATTGCTTACTCCTGGTAAGATCCCCCCCCTCAACAGTATCCAAACAGTATACTTGTTGTTGAGGGAACCACCACAGGAGATCCCTGCACTGCCTGCTGGTTCTCTTACCAACCCCTGATGGTAACCCATCTACCTTCTTCACGTGACTGTGGAGTAACTACCTCCCTGTAACTCCTTTCAATAACCCACTCCACCTCCCGAATGATCCGAAGTTCATCCAGCTCCAGCTCCAGTTCCCTAACGTGGTTTTCGAGGAGCTGGAGTTGGCTGCACTTCCCACAGATGTAGTCAGCAGGGACTCTGGTCGTGACCCTTACCTCCCACATCCTGCAGGAGGAACATTCAACTGCCCTCACCTCCATTCCTGCTATTCTAAATTCCCAAAGAGACTGCCGGAAACAAAAACAAATGAAACAAAAAAGAAAACACTTGTCACTTTACCAACCGACGCACAGAACTTTTTTTGGTTAGAGGAGGAGGATGGGTGGGAGACACTACCCGAGCAGTGTTTCGGGTAAAGCAACCTCTCAAATATGTGACCTCGTGACCCCTCCAACTGTGTCCAGAAACTGAAGTAAAAACAGAACTAAAAGACATTTAAACCGCATACTCACATATCCTGACAGGCTCCGCTGCTCCCTGGAGACCTCATGACCTCATAGATTAAGATTATTTTCATCAGAAAGATGGAGGTTCAAGGACCACCTGATTCAGGTCTACAAAACCATGAGAGGTATAGACAGGGTGGATAGCAAGAAGCTTTTTCCCAGAGTGGGGGTCTCAGTTACTAGGCGTCATGTGTTGAAGGTGAGAGGGCATAGGTTTAAGGGAGATATGCATGGAAAGTTCTTTACGCAGAGGGTAGTGAGTGCCTGGAAGGTATTGCCAGCAGAGGTGGTAGAGGCGGGCACGGTAGCGTCATTTAAGATCTATCTAGACAGAGTCAAGATTAGAGTGGTGCTGGAGAAGCACAGCAGGTCAGGCAGTATCTGAGGAGCAGTCCTCACTTTTGCCTTGTATCTAGACAGATACATGAATGGGCAGGGAGCAGAGGGATACAGATCCTGAGAAAATAGGTGACAGCTGGAGATAGAGGATCTGGATTGGCACAGGCTCGGAGGGCTGAAGGGCCTGTTCCTGTGCTGTAATTTTCTTTATTCTTTGTTCTTTGTTCCCACTGACCAATCACGATAATCCCCACTTGCACCACCTATCACAATCTCACCTACCTTTCTCCCAGCCCCTACCCCTCCCTCTATTTACTTCTTAGCTCCCTTCCCCTTCCTCAGTCCTGGCAAAGGGCCGCCATCCAAAATGTCGGCTCTGCTGCTCATTTGATGGTGGCTGAGCCTTTCTAGCATATTTTATTGATTCTGACTTCCAGCATCTGCAGTCCTTACTATCTCCAACACACAAAAATGATGCTTGCAACACCTTGGGCCCTGCCATAAGGTAAATTGAAGGGGTTTACTTAATCTTCAACAGAAACACAATTCACCTGTGTCCTTCATTACCATTCATACCACAACTTCCCCCTGGCTAATGTTGTGCGTTAAAAAGCTCCCAGCCAACATTATCAGAGAATATCTTTACAGAATATCATGACAGAGTATCTTTGTATCCAGTTGCAAAAAGAACACTGAGCATTGCAGCTGGTTTGCAGTGCCGAGATTCAAACCAAGCCAAATTGACATGTACAACAGCCATCTGAGCTGACTGCCTAAGAAGCAAGTCGCAATACTTGGAGGACAAGAGCTTTCAGCATGAGAAAATTAAAAATCACGCAACACCAGGTTATAGCCCCAACAGGTTTATTTGAAACAAGCCTGTTGGACTATAACCTGACGTTATGTGATTTTTAAAACTTTGTCCACCACAGTCCAACACTCGCACCTCCACATGGCAGCATGAGAAAAGGCAGTGAGTTTGCCACCCATGAAGCCGCTATCACTGCCCTGAGGTGGCACCTCTGCAATCCTACTCATCCTTAAAAAGAAAAGGAACTGCAGATGCAGGAGCAAATTATTGCAGAGGCCGGAACCTGTGCTGAAAACAAAATAAATGCGGGAGATGCGATGTCAGGCAGCATCCACGGAGGGAAAGCAAGCTAATGTTGCAAGTCTGGATGACTCTTCATCAGAGCTGAAGAACTGTGGATGCTGGAAATCCGAAACAAATTGCTGGAGAAACTCAGCACTTCCGGAAGCATCTGTCGACAGAAAGCAGACTCACAGATGTTTCCAGACTGCTGATTTTCTCCAGTAATTTCTGGCTTTGATCCCAGTAATCTGTTGAGCGCAGATTGTGAGACTGCCAGGAGGGTAGGCCTGTGCCTTTAAGCACGAAGGTCTGCATCCTGATTGGAGCAGTCTTTGTTTTGTCCTTCACTTGTGGGACTTGGGTGCCACTGGCTGGACCGACAGCCATTGCCTATCCCTAATTATCCCTGAGAAGGCTGTGGGGAGCCGCCCACTTGCAACGCTGCTGTCGGCAGACTAACAATGTGCTCATGAGGAAATTCCAGGATTTTGGCCCAAAGAAACTGGAAGGATTGGCAATCGATTTACATACCTGGGTTGTGAGCAGCGTGGAAGTATCTGACCTGACATCACTTTAAACATGGATCTCGTGCATTCCGTCTGTTGAATGAGTGGGCAAAGATGAGGCAAACAGAGTATAATGTGGGACAATGTCCATTTTGCCAAGAAATATGGAAAAAGCAACAAAGTATCTACATGGTGAGAGACAGCAGAGTCCTGAGATATAAATGAGTCTTGAGTGTCCAAGCGCATGAATCAGAAAAGGTCAGTTAGCACAGCAAGTAATCGTGAAAGTTAATACAATACTAGTGTTCATTGCGAGGGAATTCAGCATTAAAGTAAGGAGGTTATGCTTCAGTTATTTGGGACATTGAAGAAACCATATCTGGAGTATTATGTCCAGTATTGTTCTCCTTATTTAAGGAAGGCTGTGAATATGTCAGAAGCAGTTCAAAGATGCTTTACTAGATTAATACCTGGAATGAGTGACGCTTGAAAAAGTTCAGCAGATCAGGCAGCATCTGAGGAGCAGGAGAGTTGACGTTTCGGGAATAAAACCTTCATCAAGAATGCACTACCTTTTAAATAGAATTTTTTTTCACTGATGGTCAGTAGTCTTTGGAAGTCAAAGCCTCAATAGGTGATGGAAGCAGAATATTTTTAAACTAGAGCTAGCATCATAGAGTCGTAGAGATGTACAGCACGGAAACAGACTGTTCGGTCCAACTTGTCCATGCCAACCAGATATCCTTACCTAATCTAGTCCCATTTGCCAGCACTTGGCACATATCCCTCCAAACCCTTCCTATTCATATGCCCATCCAGATGCCTTTTAAATGCTGTAATTGTACCAAGCTCCACCACTTCCTCTGGCAGCTCATTCCATACACGCACCACCCTCTGCATGAAAAAGGTGCCCCTTAGGTATTGTTAAAATCTTTTCCCTCGCACCCTAAACCTATGCCCTCTCGTTCTGAACTCCCCAAACCCAGGGAAAATACCTTGTCTATTTATCCTATCCATGCCCCTCATGATTTTATAAACCTCTATAAGGTCACTCCTCAGCGTCTGACGCTCCAGAGAAAACAGCTCCAGCCTATTCAACCTCTCCCTGTAGCTCAAACCCTCCAACCCTGGTAACATCCTTGTAAATCTTTTCTTTCAAGTTTCACAACACTCTTCCTATAGGAGAGAGGCCAGAATTGCATACAATATTCTAACAGTGGCCTAACCAATGTCTTGTAGAGCTGCGACATGACCTCCCAACTCCTGTACTCAATGTTCTGACCAGTAAAGGAAAGCATACCAAACGCCTTCTTCACTATCCTATCTACCTGTGACTCTACTTTCAAGGAGCTATGAACCTGTACTCCAAGGTCTCTTTGTTCAGCAACACTCCCCTGGACTGTAAATTTTCTTTGTTCTTTGTTCTAGGACTTCACCATAAAGCATATAAGGCATGCCCTGATTTGCCTTTCCAAAATGCAGCTCCTCACATTTATCTAAATTACACTCCATTTGCTACTCCTCGGCCCATTGGCCCATCTGATCAAGATCCGGTTGTAATCTGAGGTAACCTTTTTGCTGTCCACTATACCTCCAATTTTAGTGTCATCTACAAACTTGCTTCTTGATTAGAAAGGATGTCAAAAGTTACTCCACATTACTGCCTATCACACCCCTATGGTAATCAGATCATTCATGATTTTATTGAAAAGTGGAAAAGAATCCAAGGGACAGAGTGGCCTACTCCAATTCACTTTTCCTTATGTTTAAAGGGAGCAGTTGATGATGCAGTACATTTCATTCATAATATGAAGATGATCACACTCAATTTGACCATCTGAATCCAGGAGCTCATTTCTTTGTGTACTGTGATATTATAGCTCTGCAACTCTTCCACGTTCACTTTATGCAGCTGAGGTCAGTGCCCAATCTCATTAACAGGGAGTGGAATTTGAGAATGGATGGCTGCTCCATCCAATCATAGACTCATGTAGCACAGAAACAAGTCATTTAGTTTACCATGTCTATGCTGACCAACCTGCACCAAACAACACTAATCCCATTTACCTGAACTTGGTTCATAGTCTCCCAAGCCCTGGCATTTTACATACTCATCCAGATGCTTCTTAAATATGGCAAGAGTATTTGCCTCCAACCCCCTCTCAGGCAGCAGGTTCCATGTACATACCAATTAGAAAATTTTTTTTCTAAAATTCTCTTCCAAACCCACTTGCTCCTTAGCTAAACCTCTGTATGTACACGTCTCAGTGGAAGGGGAAGAGATTCTCACAAATTATTCTGTCTGTACCTCTCATAATTTTAGATGTTTCAATCAGATCAGAGTAAGAGAGTGACACAGCTTGGAAACAGACCCTCTGGTCCAAGTAATCCATGCCGATCATGTTCCCAAACTAAACTCGTCCCCCTTTCCTGTATTTGGCCCATATCCCTCCAAACTTATCAAAATGCCTTTTACATGTTGTAACTGTACCTGCATCCACTACTTCCTTTGATGGTTCATTCCACATGCTAACCAGTCTCTCTGTAAAAACGTTGCCCTTTATGTCCTTTGTAAATCTTTCTCCACTCATCTTAAAAATATGCCCCCACCCAAGCAAAAAGACTTGCAATTCACCTTATCTATTCCCCTCATAAACCGCTATAAGGTCACCCCAACCTTATACGCTCCAGTAAAAGAAGTTGTTGTGGTTCTGTTCGCCGAGCTGGAAGTTTTTAAACGTTTGCAACAAAAACTTCCAGCTCGGCGAACAGAACCACAACAACGAGCACCCGAGCTACAAATCTTCGCACAAACTTTGAGTAAAAGAAGTCCCAGGCTTTCGAATACATTTTTGTAACTCAAGTCCTTCATCCCTGGCAACATCCTGATTGGTCTTTTCTGAACCCTCTCCATCATAACAATATCCTTCTTATAGCTGGGTGACCAGAACTGCACACAGTACTCCAGACGAGTCCTGTACAACATCCTGTACAACCTCAACATGATGCCCCAACTGCTGTACTCAAAGGTCTGAGCAATGAAGGCAAGCATGCGGAATGTCTTCTAAACCACCCTCTCTACCTGTGTTGCAAATTTCAAAGAACGATATACCTGAACCTCTAGGTTTCTCTGTTCTACCACACTACCCAGTGCTCTATCATTCAGTGCACTACCATCAATTGTGAGGGGAACAGACAGGAGATTTTGTGTTCACCAACGAGACTCCCGGATGGTATGGTGCCAAGGTCAGGGGTGTCTCTGATTGGGTCTACAGGATTCTTAAGGGGGAGGGTGAGCAGCCAGAAGTCATGGTATACTTCGGTACCAATGACTTAGTTAGGAAAAGGGATGAGGACCTGAAAAGAGAATATAGGGAGTTAGGATGAAAGCTAAAAGGCAGGATAAGCAGAGTAGCAATCTCAGGATTGCTACGGGCTAGTGAGGCAAGGAACAGAGAGTGACTGCAGGTGAACAGGTGGCTGCAGGCCTGGTGTAGGAGGGAGGGCTTCAGATATCTGGATCATTGGGGGAAGGTGGGACCTGTATAAGAAGGACGGGTGCACTGACCTGGAGGGACACCAATAACCTTGGTGGGAGGTTTATTAGAGCTCTTTGGGAGGTTTAGACTAGATTGGCAGGGGAGTGGGACCCTGAGCTATGGATCAGAGAATGGACGAGCTAGTGAACAGTCAGAAACAGCATGACAGAGTCTGTGAGAAGGGACAGACAGTTGACAAAGGCAAAGTTGCAGTCAGTGTGATGAGTTGAAGTGTGTCTACTTTAACACAAAAAGTATCAGGAATAAGGGTAATGAACTGAGAGCATGGAGCAGTACTTGGAACTATGATGTGGCCATTATGGAGACTTGGATATCACAGGGGCGGGAATGGTTGTTGGATGACCCAGGGTTAGATGTTTCAAAAGGAATAGCAGGGGTGGTAATAAGAGGTGGGGAAGTGACATTGCTAATTAAGGACAGCATCACAGCTGCAGAAAGCGAGGTCATTGAGGAGGGTTTATCTAAAGAGTCAGTATGGGTGGTATTCAGAAATAGGAAAGGAGCAGTCACTTTATTGGGAGTGTTCTACAGACCCCCTCAATAGTAACAGAGACACGGAAGAGCAGATTGGTAGGCAGATTTTAAAAAGGTGCAGAAGTAACAGGGTTGTTGTCATGAGTGACTTCAACTTCCCTAATATTGATTGGAATCTTCTTGGTTCAAATAGTTTGGACAGAACAGTTTTTGTCAGGTGTGTCGAGGAAGGATTCCTCATGTAGACACGGTAAACTAAATGGCTTGCTTCTGTGCTGCATGAGTCTATGACTGGATGGAGCAGCCATCCACTCTCAATATGTAGATAGGCAGATTAAAGGGGAGGCCATATTGGATTTGGTGCTTGGCAACAAACCAGATCAGGTATCAGATCTCTGGGTGGAAGAGCATTTCAGTGATAGTGATCAGAACTTCCTGATCTTTTCTATAGTCATGGAGAGGGATAGGAGCAGACAGTATGGGAAAGTATTTCATTGGGGCAGGCAAAAATTACAATACTATTAAGCAAGAACTGGGGTGCCTAAACTGGGAACAGGTGTTCTCAGGGAAATGCACATCAGAAATGTGGAGGTTCTTCAGGGAGCATTTGATGATGGATAGGTTTGTGCCACTGAGACAAGGAAGGGATGGTAAGGTGAAGGATCCTTGGGTGATAAGAGATGTGGGACATCTAGTCAAGATGAAGAAGGAAGCTTGCTAAGGTTGAGGAAGCAAAGATTAGACAAGGCTCTAGAGGGTTACAGGGTAACCAGGAAGGAACTGAAGAATAAACTTAGGAGAGCTAGAAGCAGGCTTGAAAAAGCTTCAGTGAGTAGGGTTAACCAAAACCCTAAGGCATTCTACACTAACATGAAGAACAAGAGGATGGCCAGAATTAGGGTAGTGCTGATCAAGGATAGTGAAGGGAACGTGTGCCTAGAGTCGGAGGAGGTAGGGGAGGTCTTTAATGAATACTTTGCTTCAGCACTCAGTCATGAGAAAGACCCTATCGTTTGTGGGAACAGCGTGAAGCATGCTGATATGGTCAAATAGGTTGATGTTAAGAAAGAGGATGTGCTGGAAATTTTGAAAAACGTAAGGATAGATAAGTCCCATCAACCAGATGGGATATACCCAGGTTACTACAGGAAGTGAGCAAAGAGATTGTTGCGCCTTTGACGATGATCTTTGTGTCTTCACTTTCTACTGGAGTAGTGCCAAATGATTGGAGGGTGGCAAAAGTTATTCCCTTGTTCAAAAAAGGGAATAGAGATAACCCTGGAAATTACAGGCCAGTCAGTCTTACATCGGTGGTGGGCAAACTATTAGAGAGGATTCTGAGATACATGATTTATGATTACTTGGAAAACCGTAGTTTGATCAGAGATAGTCAGCGTGGCTTTGTGAGGGGCAGGTCATGCCTCAAAAACCTTATTGAATTCTTTGAGGACATGATAAAACACATTGATGAAGGCAGAGCAGTGGATGTGATGTACATGGATTTTAGCAAGGCATTTGATAATGTAAGCTCATTCTGAAAGTAAGGAAGCATGGGATACAGGGAAATTTGGCTGTCTGGATACAGAATTGACTGACCCATAGAAGACAGAGGGTAGTAGATGGAAAGTATTCAGCCTGGAGCTCATTGACCAGTCGTGTTCTGCAGGAATCTGTTCTGGGACTTCTGCTCTTTGTGATTTTTATAAATGACTTGGTTGAGGAAGTAGAAGGGTGTGCTGATGACACAAAGTTTGGTGAAATGGTGGATAGTGTGGAGGGTTGTTGTAGGTTGCAACAGGACATTGATAGGATGCAGAGCTGGGCTTAGAAGTGGCAGATAGAGTTCACCCTGGAAAAGTATGAAGTGATTCATTTTGGAAGGTCAAATTTGTATACAGAATACAGGATTAAAGGAAGGATTCTTGGAAGTGTGGAGGAACAGAGGGATCTTGGGGTCCAGGTCTATAAATCCCTCAAAGTTGGCACCCAAGTTTATATGGTTGATAAGAAGGTGTATGGTGTGTTGGCTTTCATTAGCGGGGGAATTGAGTTTAAGAGCTGTGAGGTTATGCTGCAGCTCTATAGAGCCCTGGTTAGACCACACTTGGAATATTGTGTTTAGTTCTGGTCACCTCATTATAGGAAGGATGTGGAAGCTTTAGAGATGGAGCAGAGGAAATTCACCAGGATGCTGCCTGGACTGGAGGGCATGCCTTATTAAAAAAGGTAAAGGAAGCTAGAGCTTTTCTGATTGGAGTGAAGAGGGATGATGGTGACTTAATAGAGGTGCATAAAATGGTAAGAGGCATAGATAAAATAGTCAGAGATTTTTTTTTCCCCAGGGCATAATTTGAAGGTGATTGGAGGAAGGTTTAGGGGAGATGTCAGAAATAAGTTCTTTAATGCACTGCTAGTGGTAGTAGCAGAGTCAGATACATTACGGACATTTAAGCGACTGTTGGATTGGAACATGGATGATAGTAAAATTAATGGTGTTATGACAGGGCAAACCCACCTGCTAATTTAAACCAGCAACACAGAAAAAAATTACCTTGTGCAGTCATCCATTAACATTCGAGAGTCAAGAACTATCCCAAAGGCCACCATTTAAAGTAAAAAAAAGTCTAACAGAGAATAATTATCTAACAACTATTTACAATTCCTTTCTCTAACCCATCTTTTACTTTCCCTCTACAATACTAGTCCAATCAATACCCAATTAAGATTTACCAAAAAATTCAAATTTCAAAACCAGTCAGCTGTTGAATCTTCTCTTAGTATCTTCCTCTGTCTTCTTTTCTGCTTCTTAGGGATTTCTGTTTGGCAGGTCATTGATAGATAAAGGTACCATTAAGAGAGCTATTCTCCAGGCAGTCTGTACATGCTGGTGGCTCAGCAGTTCTCCTCCCAACTGTTCAATTTTTCCTGGTCTTATACCCCAAAGCATTGGATTGTTTCATTGGGTGTTAATATTGTCAAGACACTAAATTCGAACTTGTTTGGAGGTTGGTATTTTGGGGTATAATTTAAATTGATTGGCTGAATTTGTATTTATTTTTGTTCAGGGCAACCCAGGCAGTACTACCTACTGGACCAAATGTTACATTGTAAATTCTCCATCACTCTGTATGCTTGCTCAGTCCTTCACTCCCTTAAGGGTGCAGTACCCCTTTATGCTTTCATAACAATGAAATATAAGTTAGTTGATCTTAGAGTAGGATAAAATCTGGCACAACATTGTGGGCTGAAGGGCATGTACTGTGCTGTACTGTTCTATGTCTATGTTCTATGTTCTAGTTGTACAAGTCCCGACCTTGTTTGTTTAACCAAAATGCAATATCTTATATTTATCCAAACTAAACTCCACCTGTCTCTCCTCAGTCCATTGACCCAACTGATTGAGGTCTCATTTTCTTCACTGTCTGATATACCATTAACTACAGTGTCATCACAAAAATGCTAACCGTTTCTATTATCTTCTCATCCAAATTATTTATATAAATGACAAACAAAAGTGGATCCAGTGCAGATTCCTGACAACACCATATCACAGGTCTCCAGTCCGAAAAACAACACCCCACCATCATGCTCTGTCTGCCATGTTAAAGCAAATTTTGTATCCAATTGGCAAGCTCACCACAAATCTCATGTGGTCTAATTTAATTAATTTGTCTAGCATGTGGAACCTTGGCAAAGGCTTTACTGAAGTCCAGGTAAACAATGTCTACCATTCTGCTCTCAATCAATTTTTTTTGCTTACTTCCTCAAAAAACTCAATTAAGTTTGTGAGACACGATTTGTCTGGAACAAAACTATGCTGACTATCCATTATTATTCCCTGCCTTTCCAAATGCATGTAAATTCTATCCTTCAGAATCACCTCCAGCAACTTACCCACCACTGATGCCAGACTCAGGTCTCTGGTTCCTGGGTTTCTCCTTCCAGCCTTTCTTAAATAAAGGCTCAATATCAGCTACCCTCCAGTCCTCTGGCACCTCACCTGTGATTATAGATGATACAAATATTTTTGCTAGAGGGCCCACAATTTCCTCCCTAACTTCCACCAATGTCCTGGATACCCTTGAACAGGTCTTGGAGACTTATCCATGTATGCTTTCAAAACATCAATATTTATTTCCCTGAGTTCTCTAGCCTCCAATTCTTCCTGCACAATGAAAACTGACATGAAGTATTAATTCAATATCTCTCCCATCTCTTGAGGTTCAACACAAAGCAAACCTCATTTATCTTTAAGGCATCCTCTTCTCTCTCCAGTTGCTGTCTTGCTGTTAATGTATTTGTAGAATATTCTTGCTCTTTCTCTAGTGGGAACATTTACATCCTGATGAAGAATATTTTCTCAAATATATTGAACAAATTCTTGACCATAAAACTGTAATGATTGGAATGACGTCAGCCAAGTGGACCTCATAGAATATGAGTTCCCTGATTGGGGCTGTTAACCTGGTCCAATCAACGAGTCATGGATGACAGAGAGAAACATGAGTGTCAGGGTTTAATACAGGGCTGAAGGTATTATATCTGAATGCACACACTATAAGGAATAAGGTAAGTGAGCTTGCAGCTCAGATCGAAATTGCCAGGTATGACGTGGTGGGTATCACAGAGATGTGACTGCAAGGAGATCAGGATTGGGAGCTAAATATTCAAGAACATACATTCCATCGAAAAGACAGGTAGGTGGTCAGAGGGGGTGGAATTGCCTTATGACAAGAAATGCAATTAAATCAACAGTAAGAAACAAAGTAAGGTCAGATGGTGTAGAATCTGTTTGGGTTGAAGCACAAAGGTGAATAAAACATAGTTGGAGTTATTTACAGGCCTCCAAACAGTAGTCAGGATCTAGGGTGCAAGATACACCAGGAGATAGAAAATATTATTGAGGTTTATAAAATCATGAGGGGCATGGATAGGATAAATAGACAAAGTCTCTTCCCTGAGGTGGGGGAGTCCAGAATGAGAGGGCATAGGTTTAGGGTGAGAGGGAAAAGATATAAAAGAGAACTGAGGGGCAATTGTTTCATGCAGAGGGTGGTACGTGTATGGAAAGAGCTGCCAGAAGAAGTGGTGGAGGCTAGTGCAATTGCAACATTTAAAAGGCACCCGGGAAGGGTTTAGAGGATATGGGCTGGGTGCTGGCAGGTGGGACTAGACTGGTTTGGGATATCTGGTTGGCATAGATGAGTTGGACCGAAGGGTCTGTTTCTGTGTTGTACATCTCTATGAGTCTATAACTGTATGTGTAGGAAAGGCAAAGTTACGGTAATCATGGGAGATTTCAATTTGCAGGTGGACTTGGAAAATCAGGTTGGTAGTGGATCGCAAGAAAAGGAATTTGTTGAATGTCTATGAGATAGCTTTTTGGAGCAGGTTATGGAGGAGCCCACTAGGGAACAGGCAATACTGGGTTTAGTGTTGTGCAATGAGGCAGACTTGATAAGGGAGCTTAAGGTGAAGGAATCCTTAGAAAACAGGGATCATAATATGATAGAATTTACTCTGCAAAGTGAGAGGAAGAAGACAGGCTCAGTGGTTAGCACTGCTGCCTCACAGCGCCAGGACTCCAGATTAAATTCCAGCCTCAGGCGACTGTCTGTGTGGAGTTTGCACATTCTCCCCCTGTCTATGTGGGTTTCCTTCGGGTGCTCCAATTTCCTCCCACAGTCCAAAGATGTGCAGGTTAGGTGAATAGACCATGCTAAATTGCCCGTAGTATTCAGGGATGTGTATGAAAGGTACGTTAGTCAGGGGTAAACATAGAATAATAGGGTAGGGGAATGGGTCTGGGTGGGTTGCTGTTCAGAGGGTCAGTGTGAACTTGTTGGGCCGAAGGGCCTGTTTACACACTGTCGGGATTCTATGACTCTACGATTCCACAGGTGAATGTATACCAACAGAGGCATGGTAGGATTGACAGAGCCGAGCAGGAAAGACAGTGGAAGAGCAATGGCAGGGGTTTCTGGGAGTAATTCTGGAGGCAAAACAGAGATTCATCCTGGGGAAAAAGAAGCAAGGTACAGGGAGGATGAGGCAGCCATGACTGACCGGGGAAGGCAGGGACAGCATAAAGGCAAAAAGAGAAAATATATAATATGGCGATGGGCAGGGGGAAACCAGAGGATTGGGAAGCTTACAAAGGCCAACAGAGGGCAACAAAAAAAGAAATAAGGAGGAAGAAAATTAAACATGAAGGTAAGCCAGCCAGTAATATAAAGGATGACTGTAAGAGTTTCTTTAGATGTATAAAAGCAAAAGAGAGGCAAACATGAACATTGTAAAATGACGCTGGAGAGATGGTAGTGGGGAACTAGGAAATGGCTGAGGAGCTGAATAATTACTTCATGTCAGTCTTCACAGTGGAAGACATGAGTAATATCCCAAAAATCCATGAGAGTGAGGGGGCAGAGCTAAGTATGGTGGCCATCACCAAGGAGATGGTGCTAGAAAAATTGAATGTCCTGGAGGTGGATAAATCACCTGGACCAGAGGGACTACACCCCAGAGTTCGAAGGAGGTAGCTGAAGAGATAGTGGAGGCGCTTTGATGATCTTTCAGGAATGGCTAGAATCAGAGAGGGTGCCAGAGGATGGGAAAATCATTGATATGACACCCTATTTAAAAAGACGTAGAGGTAAACGATGGAAAATTACAGACTGATTCGCCTAACCTCAATCGTGGGTAAGATCCTGAAATCCATTGAGAAGGATGAGATTTCTGAATGCTTGGAAGTGTATGGTAAAATAGGGCAAAGTCAGCATGGTTTCATCAAAGGGAAATCATGCCTAACAAATCTGCTATAATCTTTGAGGAAGTAACAAGCAGGTTAGACCAAGTAGAGCCAATGAATGTTACATACCTGGACTTCAAGAAGGCCTTTGACAAGGTGCTGCACAAGAGGCTACTGACTAAGATAAGAGTGTATGGTGTTAGAGGCAAGGTGGATAGAAGCTTAGGTGTCTGGCAGAAAGCAGAGAGTAAGAATAAAAGGGTCATTCTCAGGATGGCAGTTGGTAACAAGTAGTGTTCCGCAAGGCTCAGTGTTGGGACTATAACTTTTCAATTTATACATTAATGATCTAGATGAAGGAACTGAGGGGTTTTGGTTATGGTTGCAGATCATATAAAGATAGGTCACATTGAGGAGGTAGTGAGGCTGCAGAAGAGTCAGGGATATCTCGGATCGGCTGTAGAAAATTCTCAAGAGGGTGTGTGAATAGCCAGTTGTCATTTTGTGTATAGGCACCAAGGATATAGGTACAAAATGGGATGAGGTCCTACAAGCAGAATTTAGGGAGTTAGGAACCAAGTTAAAAAGTAGGATCTCAGGCTTACTACAGTGCCATGCGCTGGTCAGAGTAGAAATGGAAGAATAGGCAAGATGAATGTGTGATTTGAGAGGTGGTGCAGAAGGGAATAGTTCAGACTTTTTGGGACATTGAGAACAGTTCTGGGGGAAATGGGACTATTACAAATTGGACAGTCTACACCTGGGTCGGACTGGAACCAATCTCCTTGGGGTGCTTTTGCTAATGCTGTTGGGGAGGGTTTAAACTAATGCGGCAGGGGGATGGGAACCAAATAAGGAGGTCAGTGGACCGTCAGGAGGTAGTAACTAAAGCCTGTAAGGAACTAGATAATAAAGTCAGCGTGACTAAGGGGAAGAGTAGGCAGGAGGCAGATGATGAATGCAAAGGAACTGGTGGTCTGAGGTGCATTTGTTTTAAGGCAAGAAGTGTAGTAGGTCAGGCAGATGAACTTAGGGCTTGGATTAGTACCTGGGAGCATAATGTTATTGCTATTATTGAGACTTGGTTGAGGGAAGGGCATGATTGGCAGCTAAATATCCCAGGATATCAATGCTTCGGGTGGGATAGAGAGGGTTGTAAAAGGAGTGGAGGAGTTGCATTATTGGTCAGAGAGGATATCACAGCTGTGCTGAAGGAGGGTGCTATGGAGGACTCGAGCAGTGAGGCAATATGGGCAGAGCTCAGAAATAGGAAGGGTGCGGTATTAATGTTGGGGCTGTACTACAGACCTCACAACATCGAGCCTGAGATAGAGGTACAAATATATGAAAGATTATGGAAAGATATAGGAACAACAGGGTGGTGGTGATGGGAGATGTTGGTTTTCCCAAAATGATTGGGATTAACTTAGTGTTACAGGTCTGGATGGAACAGAATTTGTAAAGAGCATCCAGGAGGGTTTTCTAGAGCAGTATGTAAATAGTCCAACTCAGGAAGGGGCCATACTGGACCTGGTGTTGGGAAATGAGCTGGCCAGGTGGTTGATGGTTCAGTAGGGGATTTCTTTGGGAATAATTATCACAATTCCTTAAATTTTAGAATACTCATGGACAAAGCCAAGAGTGGTCCTAAATTGGGGGAAGGCCAACTACACCAAAACTTGGGAGGAACTGGGAAATGTAGATTGGGAGCAGCTGTTTGAAGGTACATCCACATTTGATATGTGGGAGGCTTTTGAAGAGATTGACTCGAGCTCAGGAAAGATATGTTCCTGTGAAAATGAGGGATGGAAATGGCAAGATTAGAGAAGCATGGATGAAATTGTGAGACTAGCTAAGAGGAAAAAGGAAGTGTACATAACATCTAGGCAACTGAAGACAGACAAAGCTTTGGAAGAATATTGGGAATGTAGGAACAATCTGAAATGAGGAATTAAGAAGGGTCATGACATATCTTTAGCAAACAGGGTTAAGGAAAATTCCAAAGCCTTTTATTCATATATAAGGAGCAAGAAGCTAACTAGAGAAAGGGTTGGCCCTCTCAAGGACAAAGGAGGGAAGTTATATGTGGTGTTAGAGGAAATGGGTGAGATTCCTAACGAGTACTTTACATCGACATTCCCTGACGAGGGGGACATGATGTATGTTGAGGTTAGGGATAGATGTTTGATTATTCCAGGTCAAATCAGCATAAGGAGGGAGTAGTGTTGGGTATTCTAAAAGGCATTCAGGTGAACAAGTCCCCAGGTCCGAATGGGATCTATCCCAGGTTACTGAGGGAAGCAAGAGAGGAAATAGCTGGGATCTTAACAGATATTTTTGCTGCATCCTTAAACAGGGGTGAGGTCCCAGACAATTGGCAAATTACTAATGTAGTCCCCTTGTGTAAGAAGGGTAGCAGGGATAATCCAGGTAGTTATAGAATGGTAAGCAGCTGGGCAAGACTCTGAGGGATAGGAAATGGGCTTAACAGTAATAGGTAACATGGCTTTGTGCAGGGAAGGTCATGTCTAATAAGCCTAAAATAAAGTTTTGAGGAAGGGACAAAGTTGATTGATGAGGGAAGGGATGTAGATGTCATTTACATGGACTTTAGTAAGGCGCTTGATAAGGTTCCCCATGAGAGGCTGATGGAGAAGGTGAAGTTGCATGGGGTCCAGGATGTTCTAGATAGATGGATAGAGAACTGGCTGGGCAACAGGAGACAGAGAGTAATAGTGGAATGGAATTTCTCAAAATATAGTTATGTGACCACTGGTGTTCCACAGGGATCCGTGCTGGGACCACTGTCGTTTATGATATACCTAAATGATTTGGAGGAAGGTATAGGTAGTCTGCTTAGCAAGTTTGCAGATGACACTAAGATTGATGGAGTAGCAGATAGTGAAGGGGGCTGTCAGAGATTACACAAGAATATAGATAGATTGGAGAGTTGGGCAGAGAAATGGCAGATGGAGTTCAATCTGGGCAAATGCAAGGTGATGCATTTTGGAAGATCCAATTCAAGAATGAACTATACAGTAAATGGAAAAGTCCTGGGGAAAATTGATGTACAGAGAGATCTGAGTGTTCAAGTCCACTGTTCCCTGAAGATGGCAACGCAGGGCAATAGAGTGGTCAAGAAGGCATACGGCAAGCTTTCCTTCATCGGATGGGGTATTGAGTACAAGAGTTGGCAGGTCATGTTACAGTTGTATAAGACTTTGGTTGGGCCACATTTGGAATACTGCGTACAGTTCTGGTCACCACATTACCAAAAGGATATGGATGCTTTGGGGAGGGTGCAGAAGAAGTTCACCAGGGTGTTGCCTGGTATGGACGGTGCTAGCTATGAGGAGAGGTTGAGTAGATTAGGATTATTTTCATTAGAAAGATGGAGGTTGAGGGGGCGCTCTGATTGAGGTCTACAAAATCATGAGAGGTATAGAGAGGGTAGATAGCAAGAAGCTTTTTCTCAGAGTGGGGGACTCAATTACTAGGAGTCAGGAGTTCAAAGTGAGAGAGGAAAGGTTTAGGGTAAGTTCAGAAGGTTGAGGAGGGAACTAATTAAAACATACAGAATACTGAAAGGCCTGGACAGAGTGAATGTTTGTAAGATGTTTGCATTGGTAGGAGAGGCTAGGACCTAGGGTCACAGCCTTAGAATAAAGGGAAGACCTTATAGAACGTAGATAAAGAGAAACTCCTTCAGCCAGAGAGGGGTGTATCTATGGAACTCATCACCATAGAAAGCTGTGGAGGCCAGGTCATTGAGTATATTTAAGAAAGAGATAGATCTGTTCTTGAAAATCAAGAGGACTAAGGGTTATGGGGAGAAAGCAGTTGAGAAACTTATCAGCTATGATTGAATAGCCGAGCAGACTTGATGGGCTGAATGGCCCAATTTATGCTCCAATGGCTTATGGGTTCTGTTCACTCTTGGAGTTGGCTCATAGAATTGAATTTAATAGATTCCCGACAGTGTGGAAACAAGCCCTTCGGCCCAACAAGTCCAAACTGACCCTCTGAAGAGTAACCCACCCAGACCCATTCCCCTACCCTAATTTGCCATATTTTTACCCCAAACTAATGCACCGAACCTACACAATCCTGAAAACTACGGGCAATTTAGCATGGCCAATTCACCTAACCTGTACATCTTTGGACTGTGGGAGGAAACTGGAGCGCCCGGAGGAAACCCACGCAGATACGGGGAGAATGTGCAAACTCCACACAGACAGTCACCCGAGGCAGGAATTGAACCCAGAACCCTCGGCAGCAGTGCTGCCCCACAGTGTGTATGCAGGATAGTTTTCCAGCAACTGCCAATGTATTGACATTAACCTGCCAACAGCTAATTCTGGATTTTGGGAAAAAACATGTGATTTGTCCAATATGAAACAGAAAATGCTGGGAAAAAAAAACTGAGCAGGTCTGGCAGCATCTGTGGAGAGAGAAACAGAGTGAAGAATTTGTCACATCAGAAATAGAAGGTGGGACCTTACCAAGATATGAGCCATGTGGGTTTCAGTGAGAGGAGTGGGAGACTTGGGCAGATGTTTGTGAGGTTAATCTCAACTTCAAGAACATCTTGCTGGTTAACTACATCTTCTTTTCCTCCCAGATGCTATTGGATCTGCCAAACATTTTCAGCATTTCTGTTTTCAAATATCGGTTTCCAGCATCTGCAATAATTTCTCTTGGATGTTTCTGTTCTGCTTCGCTGGTCAACCATAGTGAGTTACCATCTCTGGGACACCTCTGAGGAGACGGAGAGGTCAGAGGAGAGTCATAGAGCTGTACGCAGACCCTTCGGTCCAACCCGTCCATGCCGACCAGATATCCCAACCCGATCTAGTCCCATCTGCCAGCACCCGGCCCATATCCCTCCAAACCCTTCCTATTCATATACCCATCCAGATGCCTTTTAAATGCTGCGATTGTACCAGCTTCCACCACATCCTCAGACAGCTCATTCCATACACCCTCTGTGTCAAAAAGGATGGCCCTTTTAAATCTCTCTTTTTAAAATTTAAACCTATGCCCTCGTTTTCTGGACTCCTCACCCCGGGGGGGGGGGGAACCTTGTCTATTTATCTTGACTCAGTGCAAGGTCTGGGCACTAGAAGGAGCAGGGCCAAGAGTATGTGAATGACGCTTGGTTTCCCGCCTCAGGCAACTGTCTGTGTGGAGTTTGCACATTCTCCCTGTGTCTGCTTGGGTTTCCTCCGGGTGCTCCGGTTTCCTCCCACAGTCCAAAGATGTGCAGGTTAGGTGAATTGGCCATGCTAAATTGCCCGTAGTGTTAGGTTAAGGGGTAAATGTAGGGGAATGGGTCTGGGTGGGTTGCTCTTCGGAGGGTCGGTGTGGACTTGTTGGGCCGAAGGGCCTGTTTCCACACTGTAACTAATCTCATCTAATCTAAACCAGGGGTTACTGTCGGAGAGAGCAGATTCAAAGCGGCAGAGGAGGGAATCTGCGCCCAGGGCTCTGGGTGGTGGCTCTGGGGATAATGTCAGGAACGGGGCGGGGTTGACAGTCGGGGCGCGGCAGAGTGCAGGCGGGGCGCTGGGAGCTGTCCATCTCCTTGGGTACTGGCTCACTCTGGCAGATCCTTCCGGAGCTCACACTGCGCCCAAAACAGGACCAAATAGCAGGCAGGCACCAGCCAGGACCACAGTTCCCATCAGCAACTGCTGATGTATTTCTCTCTCCATTTCATTCCACACACTGAGCCAGTTTGATTTTGTTGGAGAAATTCAGTGGACGCGTCTTTCCACCCCCCCCCCTCCCCCCCGGTTTATCTGTTCACATTGAGGGGCTTGAACCGAACACGGATTACAGTAGACTGCTTCACGAAGTGGTGTCGAACAGGTGAGAAGATGCATTTATTTTAGGGGAGGGGTGGGGGAGGAATAAAGCATTGGCTGAAAATGGAAATATTTCTTTGTCCGTGAACTGATACATGCCAGGCAATCATGTCTAGAGTTTATCTTTATTAACAGCGAACAACAAAGGGACAGGGTGGTGGGAGGAAGGAGAGAACATTCAGAGTGGACAGTCTAAAGTGAACAAACGCTCTGTTGTAACCACAGGGGGAATAAACACACACACACACACTTTTAACAAGTTACAGCAAGCGGCGCTTACCGTGTTTTTGCCTGGGTGCCCCTGATGAGATGGGAAGTCTGTCCGGCACGTACTTCACAGACCAATTCAAAAGCATTAAAATCTGAACGATTGGCCTAACACTGATTTGGGGATAGTGCCCAAAGTGACACCCGAGGCTTTCTCACCTTGTGCATCGATAAAATAAATGACAGATTTTGCGGTCCGCTGAAAGGCTGGGATGTACCTTGTGGATTTTGCAAGGTACATTTTTTTTTTCGCTTGTTTTCGAGCGCTTTCGCGTCGCCTAACATCCAGCGGCAGTTATTAAATCACTGAGATGTGTAAAACTTCAAAGGCATTTGCCAAACGTTCCCTCCGCCACCACCCCCCTCTTCTGTTTTCTTTTAAACGGAGCTGGCTTAACCTGCGAGCAATCTGGGCGACTGCAAATGCAGTGGGGTTGGTACAGGGCTCCATTTGTGAAAAGCAGGCTTGTGTTATTGAGAGTTGTGCTGCGAGATGAAGTTCGCCCTCAGTTCACACGTGAATCAACCCCGAGCTCTGCTTTTCCTTCTCCGCTGAGCCGAGCTTTCGGGAGAAGACGTTGAAACACCAGCACCCGCGTCCGACTCTTTAAATCTCCTGTGCGGAGATTTACCACAACTGTCGCCAGTTGGACGGCTACTGAACTCCATCTTCGGGCCAGTTGCCTAGCGACATCCACATGCTTGCGGGCAAATCAATGAGCCCAGCCCCTGTCGGGCGGACAAGTCATGTAGAGGGGAAAAAAACACACACACACACACAAAATTACAGCCATTGTCGGAGAGGACGAGTGAAATTCCGAAGTTACGCTAAAAAGATGTATTCCGAGGTTGTGCTGAAGATGTACGCTGTAATTAAAAATAATTGTGGAGCTCAGTATTTATGGGCGTGAGACATTTAAGAGGAGACTGCTTTCCAGACGATTTGAGATAGGGATATATATATATATATATTTTTTAAGACAGAAGCAAGTTTTGTTTTGGCCATAATCGATTTCCGTTACCGAAGTGACGAACCTCCATGTCGGTTAATTGATGGCACCGCTGATTTTGCAAAAGATGTCTTAATTCCAAATGTACATGCAGTGCTGTCCCAATGTATTACCAAATGGCGTGTGTATGTGTTGGGGGCGGGGGCTTGAAGTTGGAGTGATTTTCCTTTGATATTACCGATTACCAACTAACGATTTGAAGATTGATCGGAACTGTAAGGAAGTTATGTTTGTTTTTACGTTTCCCGGCAGTGTGGAAACAGGCCCTTCGGCCCAACCAGTCCAAACCGACCCTCCAAAGAGTAACCCACCCAGACCCATTTCCCTCTGACTAATGCACCTAACACTACGGGCAATTTAGCATGGCCAATTCACCATGTGAGGCAGCAGTGCGCATCACTGAGCTTATGAGATTGTGAATTGCATGGATAGAGTGGAAAGTATGAAGCTTTTTCCCAGGGTGGAGGAGTCAATTACCAGGGGACACAAGTTCAAGGTGTGGTGGTTGTGGAGAGGTAAGGGTTTTTGAAAGAGATGTGTAAGGCAAGTATTTCACACAAAGGGTGGTGAATGCCTGGAACGCATTGCCAGAGGAGGTGATGGAAGCTGACACAATGGGCTCGAAGGAGATACAGTAATCAGAAACATTAAGTTGAAGAGACAGGTCAGGTTGGAATACAATAGGTAGCAAGGAATGCCTGTTCGATTAAATTGCATTTACTTCAATGCAAGAGGGCTGACAGGTAAGGGCAGTGAACTCAGGGTGTGGATAGGTACGTGGGAATGGGACACTATAGCCATTACAGACCCATGGCTAGGGGAGGGACAGGACTGACAGCTTAATGTGCCAGGGTAGGACAGACAGGGCAGAAGGAGGGGAGGGGGAGTTGCATTTTTGATTAAGGGGAGTATCACAACAGTGATCAGAGATGACATAACTGAAATATCATCCAGTGAGGCTTTGTGGGTGGAGCTAAGAAATAAGAAGGGGATGGTGACGTTATTGGGATCGTATTATAGACCCCCCACCCCCCAAGTAGTCAATGGGAATTAGAGGAACAAAATGCAGAGAGACTGGGGAGAATTGCAGGAGCAATAGGGTTGTCATTGTAGGGGATTTTAATTTTCCTAACATTGACATAAACTGCCAGAACATTAAGGGGTTGGATGGGGTGGAATTTAAGTTCGTTCAGGAAAGTTTCCTCAAGCAGTATGTAGAGAGTCCTATTTGGGAAGGGGCAAAACTTGACCTACTCTTGGGAAACAGAGCAGGACAGGTGAGGGAGGTGACAGTGGCAGAGTATTTTGGGACCAGTGACCATAGTTCTATTAATTTTAAAATAGTTATGGAGAGGGACAAAACTGGTTCACAGGTTTAAGCTCTAAATTAGGGCAAGGCAAATTTTGATGGAATTAGACAGGAGTTTGCAGGGATTGATTGGAGTAGTTTGTTTACAGGTAAAAGGGCATCTGGCAAGTGGGACACCTTTAAAAGTGAGATAGCTAGAGTTCAAGGTCCTAATGTTCCTGTGAGGGAAAGGGCAAGGTTGGCAGGAATAGGGAACCCTGGATGACAAGAGATATTGAGGTTTTGAGCAGCACAAAGGAAGCATGGCTCAGGTACAGGCAGCTGGGATCAAGGGAATCCCTGGAGGTATGAAGGAGACAGGAGTTTACTGCAGAAGGAAATCAGGGGGGTAAAAAAGGAGCATGAGATAGCCTTGGCTGAGAAGATTAGGGTGAATCCCAAGAGGTTCTGTAAGTATATTAAAGGAAAAAAGAATAAGGACATGTATGTGTAGAACTGCAGGAGATGGGTGAGGTTCTCATTGAATATTTCTCCTCTGTGTTTACCGTGGAGAAAGACATGAAGACACAGGAACTTTAGGAAGTTAGTGGTGTTACCTTGGATGATGTCCATATCACAATAGAGGAGATGTTGGACATATTGGAATGTATGAAGGTGGATAAATTTCCTCGTCCTGACCAGATATATCTAAGAAAACTGCAGGTGTTAAAAAAAATGTGTGGAGCCTCTGGCTGATAATTTTGTGTCATCATTAGCCATGGGTGAGCTCCTGGAAGATGGGAGGGTAGTGAGTGTTGTGTCACAATTCAAGAGGAGGCAGCACGATGGCTCAGTGGTTAGCACTGCTGCCTCACAGCACCAGGGTCTCAGGTTCGATTCCAGCCTCGGGCGATTGTCTGTGTAGAGTTTGCACATTCTCCCCGTGTCTCCGGGTGCTTCGGTTTCCTCCCACAATCCAAAGATATGAAGGTTAGCTGAATTGGCCGTGCTAGATTGTCCATAGGTTAGGTGCATTAGTCAGAGGGAAATGGGTCTGGGTGGGTTACTCTTCGGAGGGTCGGTGTGGCTAGTTGGGCCGAAGGGCTTGTTTCCACATTGTATGGAATCTAGTAATCTAATCTAATAAAGGGCTGCAAAGAAAAGTCTGGGAAGTATAGGCCAGTCAGCTTAACATCTGTGGCGGGTAAGTTACTTAAGAAGATTCTGATGAATAAGACAAGATTTGATTTGGAGTAGTCAGCATGGCTTTGTGAGTGGGAGATCATGCCTCACAAATTTGTTAGAGTTCTTTGATGAAGTGACTAGGGCAGGCAGGAGATGTAGTCTATATGGATTTTAGTTAAGGCCTTTGATAAGGTACCACATGGTAGGTTGTTCTGGAAGGTTAGATTGCGTGGAATCCAGGGACAGCTGGCAAATTGGATACACAATTGGCTTGATGTTAGGAAGCAGAAGGTAATAGTGAAAGGATGCTGGAGGCATGTGACTAGTGGAGTGTCTCAGGGGTCAGTGCTGGGCCCATTACTGTTTGTTATCTATATCAGTGATTTGGATGAGAATGTACAAGGCATGATTAGTATGTTTGCTGATGATACTAAGGAAGGCGGTATCATGTGCAGTGAGGAAGCTTATCAGAAATTGCAGCAGGACCTTGATCAGCTGGGGACGTGGGCCGAGAAATGGCAAAGAAAGTTTAATATGGATAACTGGGAGGTCTTGCATTTTGGAAAGTCAAAAATGGAAAGACATTTTTCTCAGCATGGACCAGTTTGGGCCAAAGGGTTTGAATCCGTGCTGTAGGACTCTATGACTCTGTATTTTCTAAAAAGCTGAAAAATAGTAGTAACAGCATTGTTCGGTTTTATTTACATGATCATCACTTTCCATGTACTTCTTACTTATCTGCAATGTTTCTTGTTTTATTGAGGAGCTTACAAACAATGAATGAACAACAGTTAACTACAACAGAAATAGAACCCACACACTCCTCCAATCCCCTCTCCACACCTACTACTTTCCCCTCCCGCTGCAAGAGTTGCAAAACCTGGGCCCACACCACCTCCCCTGACCTCTGTCCAAGGCCCCAAAGGATCATTCCAAATCTGGCAGCTATTTACTTGCATATCCTCGAATCTCATTTACTGCATCCATTGCTGTGGATGTGGTCTCCTCGATATTGGAGAGACTGAGTGCAAACTCGCAGAATGGCTCAAGGAATGTCTCTGGTCCTTACACACTGACCAACCCCACCGTCTGGTGGCCATCTATTTCAAATACCCCTCCCACCCCCCTGATGACGTGTCCATTCTGGGCCTCCTCCACCACCTGACCAAAGCCATCCACAAACTGGAGGAGGAACACCTCATTTTCTGCCGAGGAAGCCAACAACCATATGGCCTCAACATTGAATGCACCAGTTTCCAAATCTCCACTCCCTCCACCCCAGAACTAACCCTCCGACTTGGCACTGCCATCTTGACCTGACCTACCTGTCCACCCTCCTACCCACCTATCCGCTCCACCCTTCTCACCTCCTAAGTGTATCCACCTACTGGCATCCCAAGTACCTCTCTCCCAGCCCCAACCTCCCTCCCTTATTTATTTCTCAGCCCCCTTCCCCCTCCCCAGTCCTGATGAAGAGTCCTGCCTGAAACGTTGACTCTACTGCTCCTCAGATGCTACCTGACCTGCTATGTTTTTCCCAGCACTACATTCTATCTCCTTTTACATTCTATCTCCTCAGCTGCCTTCAATAGATGTGAAAAGAGAAACAAGCTCATAAATATTTTTAAAAAAAGCAAAACAGACAAAGTTCAAAAGGTTCATCAACATATCATGAGAGAAAAATAAGTTAAGGTTTGAGGCTTAGGTGCATTACCAGAGGAAAACAAATCTTAATTTGCTTGATATTCTGATCATTTACCACCCCCCCGCCCCCCCAACCCCACACCATTTCAGTTTGTATTTTGTGACATTGTTTATGTTTTGGGTACAATCATCTTGATGTTTCTGTTATATGACTGTCTGTGTGGAGTTTGCACATTCTCCCCATGTCTGCGGGGGTTTCCTCCGGGTGCTCCAGTTTCCTCCCACAGCCCAAAGATGTGCAGGTTAGGGTGGATTGGCCATGCTAAATTGCCCATAGTGTTAGGTGCATTAGGCAGAGGGGAAATGGGTCTGGGTGGGTTACTCTTTGGAGGGTCGGTGTGGACTTGTTGGGCCAAATGGCCTGTATCCACGCTGTAGGGAATCTAATCCAATTATGGTGACTGAGTTTTCCAAGTAAATAACAGGACAAAAGGTGGAACTTTACATATAATGTGTGATCTCTTTTATGTGACAGGAAGATACTATTCTTTTCTGAAAATGATTGCATTGTCTCTTTCAAGAGAATCACTGATCAGAGCATTGTGTAAAACATACTGAGTGAAGGCTGATTGCACTCTCCTGTTGAGTTCAGGGTTACACAAAGTGACTTACAGCGTTAAAGTGCCAGGAGCAGTGGGCTGAAGGCATTGATGCACATTGAAGGTCACGTTTGTAACTTGTGAAATGATATAGTTAAAAATCACACAACACCAGGTGATAGTCCAACAGGTTTATTTGGAAGCACTAGCTTTCAGAGCACTGCTCTTTCATCAGGTGGTTGTGGAGTAAGGAGCGGCATTCCGAAAGCTAGTGCTTCCAAACAAACCTGGTGTTGTGTGATTTTTAACTTTGTCCACCCCAGTCCAACACCGGCACCTCCAAATCATGTGAAATGATAGCTTACCTAACAGTAATGTAATGATGTTATACTGTTGGATTTAAATTCAAAATTTAATAAAACTAGCAGAGTACAAAGGCTAACATGAGGAGAAATTACAAATAGTTCAGGCATCCAGTAACATTTTGAGGATGAATTGAGCTCCAGAATTAAGTTATTATTTAGAGTGAATATCAATCAGTGAACAACATTGCAAATTGCCTCTACTCACTCTCCCAGAATGACCTCAGTAGTTAAAGACCAACTAAAGTTTATGACTTTCGACACATTGGGCATAATTTTATGTTCTAATGCCTGTTGATACCACTGTTAACATTACATACATCAGGAATCACAGGCTGTCTAAGGATGTACACGAAGGTTTCAACAAAGTATGAACTGTTGACATGATGATAAGTTGAATTGAGTTGAATTTTTGTCATGTGTACCAAGGCACAGTGAAAAGCTTTGTCTTGCGAGGAATACAGGCTGATCACAGAGTTAAGTAGCATAGAGCATAACCAATTAGAATTGATATTGGGACATTCAACAGTTGAAAATCCTTGTTAATTTGGGGTAGTATTCAATTAGGGATGAGGGAGCTTGGTGTTCTCACAGATTTTTGTTGAGGTGTGGGAAAGGGGCAACAAAATTAAACTTGCCCATGTGTGAGATTGTGGCAGCATTTTGTGTTTGCACCTGGAGGGAAGATTGGAAAGGTATGTGTAGGGCACAAAACAAATCGTGTCCTTGTTTTTAATTTTTAATTTTTTTGTTGTTTGTAAAGCAGCAGCTTGCAAATGCCTTGGATGAAATGAATGGTTAGAGTCAATATGTGAAAGCCCAGTTTTAGAAAGCGATTTTAAAAAAATGTTTCAGATATCCGTACTATGTATATGCTATTTTATTGGAAAAGCACTGGGGAAGACAGGGCTTGTTACTTGAGCTGAATTATATTAAAATAAGTCATTCATACTGGTGTGTATATTAAAATTCCATGAGTCAATTTTCAAGAAATGAAATGCTGCACCTCTCTGTGGTATTGCTGGAAATTAGAATCATGTACTTTGTCATATTTCACAAGTCTGAAGGTTAGCAGATAAGAAAGTAAAATGGAAACAGTCAATTTATTCAGAGGATGACAGCTGGCTGTCAGACAATTTTACCAAGTAGGTATGGCTGGAGGTCACAAAGGAGATGAACAATTTAAATGTTGTGCTGAAGAGACAGATCCAGTTGAGGAAACAGTTTAACGAGCCCTTGAGAGCATTGATCAAAGATACTTGTTGGTTGAACACTGCATTTAAAACAACCAAGTGACCTCACACACTTGGTTAACAGCGAGGTGCAGAAAGATTAGACAGATGATCCAATCCTGAAAGCTAGGGAGTTTAGCTGGCTACCTCCAATTCTGTTGAAATTACAGGTATGGCACCACAGAGGAGCCAGAGAGTGTGGAAACCTTTTTTTGTTATTTGTGCACAGCATGTGAGGGTTGCTAGTTAGGCTAGTACTTATTCCCCATTCCTAACTGCCCTTAAGGAAGTAAGCCATTCTGTTGAATTGTTGGAGTCAATATGGCATAGATATATTCATAGTGCTGTTAGGGAAGACGTTCCATGATTTTGACCTGGGACAGTGAAGGAATAGTAATATAATCTGAAGTCTACTTAATGTGTGGGAAAACATTGGCTTTTGAAGACCGTTCATTTTTTTTTTCCTGCTGCTCTGCCCTTAATCCTGCCTCCACTTGCCTGAGAAAATTCCATCCAAAAACATTAAGAACTGCTGACTTATTACATACTGTGCTCAGTAATAGGAGTGTCAGTGAATAGGAGAGTGTTAAGCCATTTGGGAATACAACATCATGGAATAATGGATGGCTTACAGGAAATTTCAATGCTATGTGTTATATCAGTAATGTGTATTAGTGAATATACCCAAAACTATACCTTTTCGAAATGATCAAATGACATTGTACGTGATGGGTGGAAGGTTCAAGCACTTTATAACAGGCATCTGAAGATAATTGGCTTGGAAGTATTAGCTTTTGGTATTGGCTTTACAATTCAGTTTTTTTTTCTGTTCAGTTTTTGTGCTAGCATCTACTTCAGAGTGTATGCTAAATTTCATGTGCTTGATAATATTTACCCAAGAGAATTGATTATCAAGTGCTAGAATTAAAGGTGTGCCATCTAATTGCCAGCATGTTGTTTCTAAGGGAGAACAAACAGTTGTTTCTCCAGTATTTGCTGATGCCAATTATGAAACTCAGAAATTTCAACCATTAACTAAGGTTGTTAGAGCTTTAATGTGTTTTACTATAGTACAGCTAATGTCTTAAAACAATGATTTCAGTTCTACAAATGCAACACAAATGGATCTGTAAATGGGCAATAGTCTAGTTTGTTAATCTAATATATTAGTATTTATATTTTTTGCCTGGGCCACAAAGCTGTCATGTGATTTGTTACAAACATGCAAATTTGAACAAAAACAGTTTAAAGAGATGTGGCTTGCTTTCCATGCTCAAGACCAAACCTTGCTGATTTAAAAGGATGAATAGCTTATCTTTAATCGGCAGATTCAACAGTTGACACAGTTTGTGTGTGTGTGAGATCTCCAAGGGAACAGAAAAACCAGCCATAACAAGATCAGTTAACGAGTCAGGTCGAATCGCATTGTTACAAAATGTGTAGCCACGTGTAAAAAAACCTATATATTGATCGATCCAATGAATCAAGGTTTTGTAATTCCTGCCGTGGCATTTTCTTTAAAGCAAGAACATGTATATCATAGACATACTATTGTGCTAGCAAAGGTGCTGTAAAGTTTGTCAGTGCCATTAAGAAATTCAGTGAAATAATGTTTCTTTTATGGTATTTGTTTCTGTACAGATTGTGTTTCTAATCTTGTAAATTGAATCAAATACTTAACATGTGCTCATGGAATGTTTGTGTCTTTTGTCTGATCATATTAAATTCTTTGGCTTCTATTTTAAAAGGCTTATTAATCCATCTATTTTAAATAGATTAATGCTTTTCCGATGTTTGGCTTAAGGTACATAGGCATTTCTGCTATACAATAAGTGCAATGAAGTCTTAGTATTTAGAAATCCATCATCTCTACTTCAAATATATTCAATGACTCAGCTTCCACAGCCCTCTGCATGGAGAATTTCAAAACTTCACAACCCTCTTGAGTAAAAAAGATCATCATGGTCATAAAGATGTACAGCATGGAAACAGACCCTTCGGTCCAACTTGTCCATGCTGACCAGATATCCCAACCCAATCTTGTCCCACCTGCCAGCACCTGGCCCATATCCCTCCAAACCCTTCCTATTCATATACCCATCCAAATGCCTCTTAAATGTTGCAATTATACCAGCCTCCACCATTTCCTCTGGCAGCTCATTCCATAC
>NC_057710.1:145321665-145328820 GCF_004010195.1 Chiloscyllium plagiosum | reverse complement strand
CTTCATAATTTTGTAAACCTTTATAAGGTCACCCCTCAGCCTCCAACGCTTCAGGGAAAACAACCCCGGCCTGTTCAGCCTCTCCCTATAGCTCAAATCCTCCAATCCTGGCAACATTTTTGTAAATCTTTTTTGAACCCTTTCAAGTTTCACAACATCTTTCCGATAGGAAGGAGACCAGAATTGCATATGATATTCCAACAGTAGCCTAACCAATGTCCTGTACAGCCACAATATGACCTCCCAACTCTGTACTCAGTACTCTGACCAATAAAGGAAAGCATACCAAACGCCGCCTTCACTATCCTATCTACCTGCGGCTCCACTTTCAAGGAGCTATGAACCTGCACTCCAAGGTCTGTTTATTCAGCAACACTCCCAAGGACCTTACCATTAATTGTATAAGTCCTGCTAAGATTTGCTTTTCTAAAAATGCAGCACCTCACATTTATCTAAATTAAACTCCATCTGGCACTTCTCAGCCCATTGGCCCATCTGATCAAGATCCCGTTGTAATCTGAGGTAACCTTCTTCGCTGTCCACTACACCTCCAATTTTGGTATCATCTGCAAACTTATTAACTATACCTCCTATGTTCACATCCTGTCACCACCTATTTCTCCACATTCTATATCTTCCATGTCCTTCTACACAGTAAAAACTGAAACCCTTTTCACCTATGCTAATCTTTGAGCCATGCATCTAACACCTTTTAAATTGTTTCTACCCTATCCTAATTTACCCTTGGCTTTCTATGTTTATATACTCTGTCCCCTCCTGTCCCATTCTGAGTATCATTATAAAAAATATATTTTTAAAATTATGCATTCACAGGATGTGGGCATCACTGGCCAGCCAGTATTAATTACCCATTTCTAATCACCCAGAGGGCAGCTAAGTGTTCAGCATATTACTATGCGTCTGTAGTCACATGTAGGCCAGACCAGGTAAGGACAGCAGTTGAAAAGTGTGGTGCTGGAAAAGCCAATCACGCGGCATCCGAGGATCAGGAGAATCAACATTTCAAGCATAAGCATTTCATCAGAGTTAATGCTCGAACTGTCGACTCATCTACTCTTCAGATGCTGCCTGACCGGCTGTGCTTTCCCAGCACCACACTTTTCAACTCTGATCTCCAGCATCTGCAGTCCTCACTTTTTCTCCCAGTCAGGACAGCAGTTTATTTCCCTAAAGGACATGATTGAACCAGATGGGTTTTTTTCTCGACAATCATTTCAGAAGAACACAAGAGAAGTGCAGCACAGGGGCACAGGCCGTTCGGCCCTCCAAGTCTGTGCCGATCATCATGCCCTCACTAAACTAAAAAAAGAAACCTTTTGCCCTTATTTGGTCCATATCCCTCTCTTCCCTCCCTATTCATGTCACCATCCCGATGCCTCTTAAATGTCGCCATCATGCCCACTTCCACCACCTCTTCTGACAGTGCATTCCAGGCCCCTACCTCTCCCTGTGTGAAAACCTTCTCTCGCACATCTCCCTTAAACTTTCCCCCTCTCACCTTGAACTTGTGCCCCCTTGTAATTGAAACATCAACCCTGGGGGAAAAAAAAACTGACTATACACCCTATCTATGCCTCTCATAACTTTATAGACAATTATCAGATCTCCTCTCAGCCGCTGTCTTTCCAGTGAAATCAATCCCAGTCTTTTTCACCTTTCCTCATTGGCCAATGCCCTCAAGACCAGGCAACATCCTGGTGAACCTTCTCTGCACGCTCTCTCCAAAGCTTCCACATCCTTCTGGTGGTGTGGCGACCAAAACCGCGCACAGTACTCCAAATGCGGCCTAACAAGGGCTTTATATAGCTGCAACATGGTTTGCCAACTCTTGTACTCCATGCCCTGGCCGATGAAGGCAAGCATGCCATATGCCGCCTTAATCACCTTGGCCAACAATGTGGCCACTTTTAGGGAACTGTGGGCCTGCACACCCAGATCTGTTTATATGGTAATGTTCCTAAGGGTTCTGCCATTTACAGTATAATTCACACCTAAATGTAAAGCTCAAGTGCATCACCTCACATTTGTCTGGATTAAGCTCTATCTGCCATTTCTGTGCCCACATCTCCAATCTCTCTATATCCTGTTGTATCCTTTCACAATCGTCGGCTCTATCAACAATTCCACCAATCATCATGTCATCTGCAAACTTACTAATCAGACCACCCACATTTTCCTCCAGATCATGTACATATATTACAAACAACAGAGGACCTAAGACTGATCCATGTGGGCACCACTAGTTACCCATCTCCATTCTGAAAAATACCCCTCCACCGCTACTCTCCTCTAACCAAGCTAGTTTTGTATCCATCCAGCCAGCCCATTCCGAATCCCAAGTGATTTTAGATTTTGTACCAATCTGTCATGTAGGGCTTTATCAATTGCCTTATTAAAGTCCATAAAACCTACATCCACAGCCCTTCACATCATCAATCATCTTTGTCACCTCTTCAAAAAATTCAATCAGGTTGATGAGACGTGACCTTCCCCACACAAAAACCATGCTGCCTGTCACTAACTAGTCTATTTTCTTCCAAATGTGCATATTACTTGTCCCTCAATATCTTTTCCAAGAGCTTCCCCACCATAGATGCCAAGCTCACTGCCTATAATTTCCTGGCTTATCCCGGCTTCCTTTCTTAAACAAGGGAATAATGTTGGCTAATCTCTAGTCCTGTGGTCAAAGAGGATGTGAGGGTATCTGCTAATGCCCCAGCTATTTCTTTCCTTGCCACTTGCAGAAACCTTGGATAGATCCCATCTGACCTTGGGAACTTGTTTCCTGGTCAACATTAGGAGAGGCAATTACTAGTGGTAGCTGGATTATTAATCTAAAGACTCAGATAATGTTCTGGGGACCTGGGTTTGAATCCTGCCATGGCAGATGGTGAAATTTGAGTTCCATATTTGGAATTAAAAATCTAACAGTGACCATGAATCTATTGACGATTTGTGGGAAAACTCATCTAGTTCACTAATGTCCTTTAGGGAAGGAAACTGCCATCCTTACCTCATCTCGTCTACATGTGACTCCAGACCCACAGCAATGTGGTTGACTCTCAACTGCTCTTTGGGCAATTAGTGATACAAACAAAATCAGAGTGTTAGTTCCAGGCATTTATTGAATTCAGATTCCACCATCTGTCATGGCAGGTTTCGAACCTGGGTCCCCACAACATTGTCTGAGTAGCTGGATTAATACTTTTGTCTTGAAGATTCTACTTTTCTATTTAGCTCCTAATTGTTCTAATTTGATTCACTCAATCTATATGCAGATTAAAGTCACCCACAATTACAGATGTTCCTTTACTTACACGCATCTCTGATTTCCTGTTTAATACCTTTCCCAATGTCACCGCTACAGTTTCGTGGCCTATATACTAGCACACTACTGTTTTTTTGTCCCCAGTATTTCTCAATTCTACCCACACAGATTCTACATTGTCTGGGCTACTTTCTTTCATCAACATTTGTCTTTATATGCTCTTGCATCAGTAGTGCCGATTTACTGCCTTTTCCTTTTTTGACTGTCCTTCCTGAATACTGAATATTCCAGAATAGTCAGTTCCAATCCCTGGTCATTCTTCAGCCATGTCTCTGTAATCCCAACTATATCATAGCTATTTACACCAATTTGCATGATTAATTCATTAATTTTATTTCAAATAGTCCATGTGTTCATGCACAACCTTACGTTGTCCCATTCCCACCTTTTTAACTGAGGCCTTAACACTGGCCTTTAATTACTCTGCCTATCATTTCTCTTATTTCCCTTTCTGTTTTCTGTTCTTATCCCTGACTCCCCTTCGTCTGACTCCTTGCAAAGGGCTTTTGCCCGAAACATCGATTCTCCAGCTCCTTGGATGCTGCCTGACCTGCTGTGTTTTTCCAGCACCACACTCTTGACTCTAATCTCCAGCATCTGCAGTCCTCACTTTTGCCTCCTTGCATATGTTCCCATCCACTGCCATCCCCCTGTCTTTCTGCATGCCAGGCAATGACTAATGGAGGTGGGAGAGTCCAGAACTAGGGGTCATAACTTAAGGATAAAGATAAAACTTTTAGACCATAAGAAATAGGAGCAGAAATTAGGCCATTCAGCCCATCGGGTCTGCTCTGGCATTAAATCATGGCTGATAAATTTCTCAACCCCATTCTCCCTGTATACTCAATGAACTGGCCTCCACAGCCTTCTGTAGCAGTGAATTCCATAGATTCACTGCTCTCTGGCTGAAGAAGTTTCTGCTTATCTCCATTCTAAAAGGTCTTCCTTTTACTCTGAGGGCTGAGATGAAGAGAAACTTCTTGATCCAGAGAGTCGTGAGCCTGTGGAATATTACTGCCACAGAAAGTTGAAACCAAAGCATTGTGCTTTCTAGCTCTTATGGTTAAAGGGATATGTTGGGATGGTGGGATTAGGGTTTTGAGCTTGATGATCAACCGTGATCATATTGAATGGCCGAGCCGGCTTGAGAGTGAAATGACTACTCCTGCTCCCACCTTCTAAGTTTCTATGTTTGTTTCGACAAGGAGTTACTTGACTTTAAGTCTGCTTTTCTCTTCACAACTATTGCCAGACCTGCTGAGTTTCCCCTCACTCTTTGTTTTTACTGATTGCTAAATGATGCTGCTTGACAACTTTGTTGATGACGCCTTCCGTCATTTTACTGATGATCGAGAGTAGACCCACCGAGCAGTAAACGGATTGGTTGAATTTTTGTCGCTCGTTCTGTCCAGGTTGTGAGACTAATGCTTTTGGTGTTTGTATAATGCAGTTCAATGCAAAATCTGATAATGTAATACATCTTTGGGAGCTCCTTCCTCACACTGTCGAAATCTCCTGACTTAAGGTGGGCTTCTTACTGCATTGACAAAATATTTCTCATTGGTGTCCTTTTTACATGAGGACTTAAACTAAAGTTCTGATCGTTTTGATACTGCAAGGAGGCATTAAAGTTCCCACCACACTCCAGGATTTGCTTTAGATACAAATTGTTTATCTATCACTTATCTCCCGCACACCTAAAGGGATTTTATTTCCCCATGTATTCGCGTGATTCAAAATATACTACTTTTCTCTGTTACAAAAAATGAGCCAGATGCGTACTGTTGAATCTCTAGTGGCAGGCACCTTGAAGTGATTGCCATTGGCCAATATCTAGTCTAACAAAACAGCAATCACTGTATCTAAAATCAACAACGCAATATATTACAAAGGTATCTTTGCAAATACAAATCCTGCTGAGCAATGAGAAAAAAAAATCATCTCAGTGGACGCCTTTAACTTAGACCTTTTTACTGAATGTTTTAATACATTTAAATATTGAAAAAGGTTTTTCAGATTTCCTCTTCCTCCATGTATTTCATGATTGTTTTTAAAATAATTTGTCTGGTTATCACATGGCATATGTTTTTGCATGTACTCTGGAGTCCCACAGAGATGTCAGCTAAAACAAAACACCTTTTGTATACATGTGCGACTTGTCAACAGGAAAGGTCTTAGATCCAACATCCTTGGTGGATGAGGAAAAATGAAATGGAGTATTTTAGGCTCAGCATATAAAAGGGAAGTTAAATGAGCAGGACCCTGAGAAGGGAGCCTGGTAGATTTCCAGCCGATGAACTTAAATGGACAGAGAATTGTTCTCCTTGTCCATTACTATATTGTGTATTCCTAACTTTAGGTTTGCATGTAGTAGTTTCACTTTTTCAATATTTACATTTTTTGGGTAATTCACTTTTTAAAAACTTTTTATTAGTTGTAAGTTGTGCTCGATAGGTTTTTTTCACTGATTTTTGTTTTGACAAAGGAGAAGCTCTTTGTGTTCTGTATTTTAATTGCTTGCTGTTGACTTGTATTCAGTTTCAAATTATCTTCAAATAACATCACAGCACTACCAACAAATGCTACTGATAGTGCATTCAAATGTAGTCTGCCAGAATTTCAGGATTGCGTGGGTGTTGGGTATTTAATAAAAATATGTTTGCCACAAAGTGGTGGGTATATGCATCCCACATCTGAGTCTCAGTCAACCAGGGAGGAAAGGGGAATGTGAGATGAAAGGGATAAATCCTGATGAAGGGCTTTTGCCCAAAATGTCAATTTTTCCTGCTCCTCAGATGCCGTCTGACCTGCTGTGCTTTTCCAGAGCCACTCTAATCTAGACTCTAATCTCCAGCATGTGCAGTACCCACCTCTGCCTAGGAAAGGGGAATGTGTCAAGAGCTCCTCACGCTGCAATTAAAATATTGCTGGTATCCCAAAAAGTATGAATTTCAGAACTTCTGGAATTAACTTCTGGAATTCTGTATCTGGGAGCCTGTTTAAATATTTTTGGTTCTTTTGACTTACAGATTTATAAGTTCTGAAAAAGATAATAGATATCCTCTGTGTACTGAAGTGGCTTGAATTGAATTGAATTTATTGTCATGTGTACTGAGGCTCAGGGAAAAGCTTTGTCTTGTGAGCGGTACAGACAGATCAGAGTTAAGTAGCATAAATAAGTAAATAATAGGTAAACAGTGGCAAAAACAAAAACACAGGTACAGGCAAATAAAGAGTTTGATGAATCCATTCAGTATTCTAACAACACTAGGGTAGAAACTGTTTCGAAACCGGCTGGTGGGTGTGTTCAGGCTTCTGTACCTTCTCCCCGAAGGTAGAGGCTGTAGAAAAACATTGCCAGGGTGGGATGGATCTTTGAGAATGCTGGCGGCCTTTCCTTGACAGCGGGCCTGGTAGATGGATTCTATAGATGGGAGGATGGCCTTTGTGATTGTCCTGTCCGGTCCAGACAGAATGCTCTCGATGGCGCACCTATAAAAGTTGGCAAGGGTATTCACCATCATGCCAAATTTTCTCAGCTGCCTGAGGAAGAAAAGACGTTGTTGGGCCTTTGTAACCAGTGTGTCCACATGAAGAGTCCAAGAAAGCTTGTTGTGAATGACCACTCCCAGGAGCTTGACAGTCTCCACTCGTTCCACTTCTGTGCTGTTAATGTGTAGGGGAGCACGAGTAATATCCTGCCGAAAGTCAATAATGAGTTCCTTGGTTTTGCCGGCATTGAGAGCTAGGTTGTTCTCAGTGTACCATTTTTCCAGGTCTTCCACCTCCCGTCTGTAGTCTGTTTC